>NC_060011.1:5114862-5415589 GCF_912999745.1 Papilio machaon
AGATGTAAGGTAACCTGATATACACGCTGGTTGGAATTTTTTAAACGTTTATTTTCGTACAAGAAGCTTTCCGCTCCCGTTCACATCCGGTGACGAAGTCAAGGCTTTTCTAAGTATTTTGTATTAAAAGAAAAAAAAACATGCTTAGCATATTAAAATGAATATTTAAAATTATTTCCGTAATTTTTGGTAATTTCAAATAGTTACTGCCACACTCAGAATGATTTAATGGTTACTTAAACAATCCCATAGTATAGATTATTCTTAAATATCAACGAAAGATCTCCTTCGGTGAATTTTGTTAATGAAGGTAAAACTGGCAACCAACAAAAAAGTAAAACATAAAACAGACACTGGCCGCAAATAGAAATGACAAAAAAAAAACAGAATTCACATGATCTAATCAATCTTATTGTCACGGTATAATTAACGGGGAGGAGAGATCTCAGTGGTGTCAAGTTACCCGCTCCTCCCCTCACCTCCGCGCACCCTCTGCTATGAACACCGTTATTGTCTTCACGCTTATCGCTTGTCTAGTACGAAGCACGTTTGGTTTCGCTTCGAGAATTTCAGTCTCATTGTTACTTCAACCAGGATGGTTTATCACAGTTTTTTTAATTTAAATTAAAGACGGAGGTAAAGGGTTGGTCATACATTTGCCTAACTTCCGATAGGTATACTGTCAAATACTTCTAGTTTTCCTTCCTTACGTTCTTCATGCAAGTCAGAAGTGTGATATTTGTATTTTGACTTGACTCTTTTTAAGAATAAGTAGTTTAATTTGTATCCTTGGCGTGTTCTAACACGCCTACCACGCGATCACTAAGATTTATTAATATTTTTTTAATTCAGTGGCAACATTAGTTTGTTTTCTACGAAAAGCTCGGCAACTTATCGGCTTAACCTTAGTTTTCATAAGAATTTATTAATCTTTGGATATCTCTGCCTATATCATAAAGGTATAAAGTCTTGAAGTATCACCCCCGAGCGTAGCGACCGTGTGACTTGCCTAGTTGTGGTCGGCTGACCGCCGCGATTGCGGTCGCGCTATGACCAACTGAAACTTGAAACACTCTGTATACATTTAGAGCGTGAAGTAACAACACGATGATTTACGACCTTAACTGCATAGGTTTAGAGGTGAAATTAGAATAGCATTTTAATATATATATTTTTTAATTGTTAGGTATTGTTTCTAATAATAATTGTTAGTAACTAAACAATGATTTTACTATGTTTTTTTCCTTAAAGATACATAGATATAAAATGTCAACTTTCTTAAGAGAATTCTATTCTCCTTTCTCTTTAGATCTCTTTTTTCTATTATTCCTTTGATATTCTTAGCAGCAGTGCCCTAACCTCGCATCCCGATACGACCCACTACACCTGACATTGTGTTCTGCGCAGCGTCTCGCGCGAATTTATGAGCCGCCAAGATGTTTGAAAACTATAAGGCAAAATTATTGCAGATCCGTTTAGAAGTTTTGAAGTTACCTGATAAAAAAATCCACTATCGGTTCCATCCAAACTTTCGCATTGATAGTATTAGTAACATATATTCCATGGTGAAATTAATCCGGTATATTATGGGAGCGTGTGTCCTACCTTAATTCTCCGCCGCCCCATTTGGTCACGTGTCTTACTAATAGATTTAATCATTCTAATTTTGTAACCGTGTCCCTAATCAACAGGCTTCTAATAATAATAATAACCTTTATTTAAAAGCTCTCTTCTTTTATTTATGAAAATATTTTCTTTTTAAACACGTGAAGAAAAGTATTACTACAACGAAGTACATGAATCGAATTTTTCGGCACCCGATTAATTTTTTACAAGAGTTTGTTCACAAAACTTGTTGTAATCGTATATAAGGAAATTCATATTTAAAAACAAGAATTAAATCTTTAAATTTTTTTTTTCTACATATTTAAAATAAAGGGTGTATTTCAAATTGTATCAGGTCACCTAGATTGTTGTAATTTTTAGATTGGAATTTACGAAATTTGATTTTTTGCTTGTTTTTACACATCTTTTAGGAACACCTATAACTATGATTTATGTTAATAATGCAAAAATTGAATTTTTCGCCAGTACTCTGGGGTGAATGTCGTCCGTTATATTTCGAGTACTTTCCAAACAAAAGGGAGGGATTGTCTTCGGATTGTGTTTGTTTCCATTGCCCCCTTTTAATAGAACAAACAGTTTAATGGCTGCTTTCGTAGCCGTATTGTTTGGGGCTCGATTTGGTTGAATTTAAATTGGTCATCCATTATTGTAATTGATGGGCGGTTAATGGACAAAAATTACGACGGAAAATACTTTGTTATTACTTCTTTAGGCATGTTCCAATCAAATGAAAATCTCTATAAACACAGGTAGAGCCTCGTCTCTGATCTCTAGGACCTGCTGGATAGGTAAATGCTTTAAAATGACAGCTTATGCTCTCGTCAGCGCAAAAATGGCGAAAATCATATAGGCACAAAAACCACAGCATGTAGCCTATCTTGTGGATAAGAAGCTAGTGAGACTCAATTTTGAAAAATAAGAAAAAATGTGGGATTTCAGCAGAAGGGCTCGTTGTAGGTATAAAATAATAATTATTAAGACCTCTCATACCGATTTTAATTACCCTAATTTTCTCTTTATTGTTTTGAAAAATTCATAACCATTTTTTTTATCAAGCCATTGTTTGTACGGGCCAAAAATACTAGGGTAGCATAGCGGGGGCGGGAGTGGTTCGCAAACATTAGGCGCCGATGTGACGCCGCTGTCCACCTGCCCAAATCAGACTAGTACCCGACAGAATTAACTGTACTCTTTAGCTTTTTATAGACTGATGATAAAAGCTCTTATGATATTGGAGTAGATGTTTAATTATTTATGCATCCCTGATATCACAGAGGGCATTTTATAAACTCATTTAATTGTCACGGGTTTATGCATCGTTTTTCCGTTTTCTTTTTTTGGTACCTCCTGTATAAAAACCATTACGACTCAACCGATATTGAAATGTAAGATGTCCCCCCTCTGATTGTTATAGGGTAGTCAGTAAGTATAGCTTATTTATTTATATTTAAAATAAGTAGAAAAATAAATTTCCCAAAGACTCTGTATTGAATGAAATTTGACGCCATAATTTATTCTTTCACTAAATTCACGAGTATTTCTTTCTATTAGTAAAGTCATTTGATTGATGTGCTACTAGTGCAGACTATGCTGGTCACCCTCGAGCTATGTTTACCAACACTCCGATCTGTTTGTACAGAACCCCGCCATCGGTCATGCTGGGGTAGTGGCCACTTGTCTATGTCTTATGCTCCCCTGGTATAAGTAGTTTTTATATACTAAAGTAAAATAACATAGATCTTAAAAATCAGATATGATAGATACAATGAGCCTTTTTTACCTCTTTTTATCCTTTTGTCTAGGACCAAACAAGTCCTTGTTTTAGGATTCAAAACCAATCCTGCATCAATTATTACCAATTTCATAATTCGTAATTTAATGTTAAAAAAATTCTTCAAGAAATTCTTAATAGGAAAAAAGGTTAATATTTTCAAATAAAACATCGAAAGAATTTGAAAAGAAATAAGAAAAAAATGTTAAACATTATTAAGTTTGTATTGTGATAAAAAACTTTTTGCCAATAAAAAAAAATGTTCTCAAGACATTTTGTATCGCGTTGTAATTTATTATTGTTATAACGAAAGGGTTTAATCATTATTCAATACATAACGATCCTGACCCTTTGGGAAATTATCTTAACCTTTTGACAAAAGTGCAAAAAAAAACTTTTTCTTTCCTCGTTTTTATGTTGCAAGTTTTATTTTCGGCCAGTTATTCATATTGTGACCTTTAAAACCTTTAAGCGAATTAACTCTTTTGTCGTTATTATTGCGGGAACAAGATTTTTTTTGGAATTCTTGTTATTTTTTACATTTTAAAAAGTAGGGAATATGTAATTTTTTTTTTTGAAGAATTGACTTAAATAATTTAGTAATTACAAAAACTGGTATAATATATACTAAATAGTCTTTAAAAGTAAAGACATTTTTCTTATGCCAATTGTTTAAAATCTCATTTTTCACTGGTGCCCGAATCAAAATAAGCATTGGTTCTCTCCTTCAGCGAATTAAAATATTAAAAACTAGCTTTTACCCGCGACTCCGTCCGCGCGGAATAAAAAAAATGCACACAAGATAAAAAAGTTCCTATGTCCGTCTCCTAGTTCTAAGCTACCTCCCCATAAATTTTCAGCTAAATAAGTTCGACTGATCTTGAGTTAAATAGTGAACCTAACACGACTTTCTTTTATATATATAGATTTCTAAGTAAATTAGTCAACCTATAAAAGGAAAAAAGGAAAAAAACGTCATATATTGCGAACATTTTTTTTTTTAATAAAGTGACAAACGAGCAAGCGGCCAAAAGCGTAGCGACCGTTGCCCATAGACATCCGCAATTACGGATGAGTTGTCTACCTTTTATCCATAGAGGAGGGGACGCACAGGAAGAAAATATTTAAGGGTAATCCGGGTAAGCTCCGAAACGGCTGTGCCAATTTTAATTAGACTTTCACGTGACAGTAGTTGATGTTTGCGTTAAGGTTACTTATTTATATTTTTCGTTGTAAAAGTCGCAGATGACCGCTAGTACGTAGTAAATCTTCTAAAGTAATATAGTAAGTAAGTAGCCTAAGATGAATAGGATTTTATTTACAATGCTGTAAATTAACCATCGTTAAACGCTGCATAAGGCTCCTTGAGTCGTAATATACTTTGGCAATGGACAGACTACAATTTTCTAAAGGTGATATTCGTGGGAGGGTAGCAGCGCGGTGAACCGCGGACCTAGCTCGCTAGGTCTGGTCTAGGTAATGTAATACCCATTTTCTAAACATGTAAACCTAGCTCCTACATTGAAGTTATACGATTTTATATTATATATTTATCTAATACTTTACTGTGAAGTGTTTAAATAAAAAAATATTTGACACGAGGATAAAATTAGTAAGATTTGCTGGTAATTGCTGATTATGTATGGGAAAATTAATAATTAGTTCTTTAAAAATATTGAACCACAGTTTTAGAAATTGATTTACGATTTTCAAATGTCATATTTGTTACTAGAGAAACGGATCTCTAAAAGGTTAAGGTCTAAAATCTAAAAATCTAAAAATGTCTAAAAGATTAATGTGTAAAAGGTTAGCAGAGTTCCTAAAGAATCATATTTTCAATCGAACCCAAAGTCCGTAAGATCGAAGTCTAGAGTGTCTTTACCCTGATTAAAATTCGTCTTGTATCCTGTTGTTTTTTTAAATAAGTATCCCAGTACATTACGGACGTCGGTACCGGGAGCGCATGGCGGGGCGGAAAGTCGCTGACAGCTGATTGACATCTCACTTGCGCGGCGGCCATGTTTATTTCATTTCATTCAAACAATGTTTTATTCACTCACAGAAATATATATGTATCTTTATGCTTATAATTATAAAGGTTATATTGCTTTGTTTTTTTAATTTGTTAGTTGTTAAATTTGTGGTTGTAAGAAATTACTAATGAAATGACTGGCCAACAAGACAGAATTAAAGTAAATAGTGTTTAAAGGGAGCCAGCTGTTTGGCTGCATTCTAGTTTTATTTCTAAATGGGTTTTAATTGAAAATGTCGACGTACGGTTGTTACAATATGGCATTCTGTAATGCACACGTGGCAGAATTAACACATACATTAATAAATCAATTAACAAATTTCATTTAAAAAAATAACACAAACGAAAAAATGGCGGGAAAAAAATTTCTATATAGAATTTAAATTCATCTCATATGTAATTTTATGTCATCTAAATTAAAAAAGTAGTTTATGAGGTTACGTATCAAATTACTAACCTAAGAAATAAAAATACTAAGTTCACATCGAAATCAAATGACAAAAAAATTACAAAAAGATTTATTTGTAATACAATGCAATCCAAATCCAATCCAAATTAATGGTTTATAAAATCACATTGCATTTATTGTACTCAATGGGTCATTGATACTTTTCAAAAGGTTAACAAGAAGTCGATATTTTTTTGATATTTGCGAGGAATTGACAAAAAAAAAATCAACAAAAGTTGACCCTTTCTACGATCAGACATATTTCATAGAACTAAAGGGTTAGTGAAAATATTTGAAAAGGGTTCCTTGATTTTGGTTCTTGCCCTTTTCTGTCGTTATTTCTAAATGAAAAAATGGTTAAAGTGCACATCGTAAATTCATAAACTCTAAATTACAAAAAAAAATTACTTTAAAACTGTATTAAGTCTTATTCTGGAACATTCTTAGAAAAACATGTTGTGGAACAATCTTCACCAAAGCTAAAGTTTTTTTTTTAAGAATTAATGTAAGACTCCGCCTTATACTTGTTAGCTATAAATTTTAAATTTACAGGAATTTTCATTGTTGAGGTGAATTAAAAAGCAAGTTAATTCATGGTTTACATAATACCAGTACAGTAAGACAGTAGCACTGGCTTCGCATGGACTCCCTGGTGCGAGTTTGCATTATGCCAGTTGTATGCCAGCGCTGTTTTTAACGCTACTGTCCGATACCGGCATAATGTAAAACAGGCATAAGGTTAATAGGTTGTTTACACGTTAATCCATACTGTATCTGGTCCAAATTTCATCCAGATCCGTTTAACTGTTCAAGAGTTACGTGATAACTAGGACTAAAAAAAATTATAATTACAACAAATATTACTGAGATTATAACAATATAGGTTGTTTTTTTAAATAAGTGTATTTTTTTTCATCCAAGATATAATTTAAATCAGATTACAAATACTATAGGATATATAGCATTGTCTGTTTAAAGTTTCCTTGCTCCATCCGATGTGTGTTCTGTGTTCTTTGATGAACGGAACCCACAAGTCAGAGCCGTAATATAAAACCACAGCGCACATGCCCCGATGATTCTGTAAGGAAAATACAATTTTTTTACACATAATATTCCCCAATTTCGTATAGAAATATCGAATTACCTTTGCCTCTATACGGCTATACGAAAAAGATCAACCAACCAGTAAGTTTTAACATGTGTTATATATTTTTACCAATGAATTTTAGGTTATAAAAATAAAAGAGACAAGCTTTTGTTGATTTTACGTGACTGTACATCTGCTAATCTTCTATATCTGTATATATAAAAGAAAGTCGTGTTAGTTACACTATTTATTACTCAAGAACGGCTGAATCGATTTGACTGAAAATTGGTGGGCAGGTAGCTTAGAACGAGGAAACGGACATAGGATAATTTTTATACCGTTTTCTGTTTTTCATTCCGCGCGGACGGAGTCGCGGGTAAAAGCTAGTTATATATATAAAAGAAAGTTGTGTTAGTTACACCATTTATAACTCAAGAACGGCTGAATCGATTTGACTGAAAATTGGTGGGCAGGTAGCTTAGAACCAGGAAACGGACATAGGATAATTTTTACCCCGTTTTCTATTTTTTATCCCGCGCGGTCGGAGTCGCGGGTAAAAGCTAGTATGGGATAAATAAACAAATTTAAAACTAAAGAAACGTGAAAATCAATTTCTTTATGTCCTAATTACTGTTAGCTATTAATAAATTAATTCATTGATTAGTTTCATGTAGTGCAATAACCTCTAAATATCGAATATCAATAAATATCTGACGTGCAATTCATGTCTCAGTTACAGTAACCCAATAGTGTCTGTTTAAGGAATATTTTCAAACAAACAATGGAACGAACATGGTGGTCGTTGTAGCAAAGCATGTAATTATCTCATGTCGATAGCGCACCTCGTAAACAGTGCATGTTTTTTTATTGGTAAGGCAAAGGTCACGCACATTCTGCCACTATCAAATTATTAAATTTTAATTTATAAGAAACTCGTTTATGTTTTTAATTTCACAATGTTTTACCTGTTCTTAATGGCTGGAAGTTTTATCTGTTACAATTCTATTTAAAACATTTTAATTAAGCTTTAAAAAACATTGGCCGAAAATAACAAACCATGTTCCTTAAATGTCAATTTAAAAAACGTAAACGCATCTAATTCCGGGGCCTCATTAGAAAGGATACGCAGAAGTGTTCCGGAATGCTTTTAAACTAGTAACAGAAGGAAAGCACACAAATGAGCGTCGGTGTCATGTGGCAAAATATTCATCATGTCACCAAAAGGGTTTCAGCTGTTGCTTTGACGCATGGCAAAAGGCGGGACCGCTGGGAATAGATAAACTTTGATAATAACCTGTTACTATGACATATATCAATGTTCATTTATATTTTTAAAAGAAACCAGATTGTGCGTAAAATTAAACGCAAGTCTATCGAGTTCGGTCAATAATTTCATACCAGAATAATCCATATCCATTTTGTTTTTCATAATTTTACATAAGTAGAACTAAAAAGAAAACAGCTAATCTCTCCATAAAAATTTACTCTTACTAATATTACAAATGTGAATGTTTAGATGGATGGATGGATGTTTCTACAGAACCGGTAAACGAATATCACTAAAATTTGGCGCCATTGTCTACATCTGTTACAAGTTCTAACATAGTCTGGAAGAACACGTAGGCTACTAATTAAGTTTTATTTTTAATTCCGGACAGAGTCGCAGACGACAGCTAGTTCGATTATAAATAGGACCTAAGATGGTATATTTCATAATGTTTTTTTTATTATTTTCATAAAATAAATTCAGATGTAACTCCAGATCAAAGTAGTCAAGTGTGATAATTCCTCTTTAATTTATTTTACAGAACGGAGCTAGAAAAAAAACAAAACAAAAAAAACATGGGCATTAAAAATAATGTCATTGATTCAACACAACTTACCGCCATGACACAAAACAATACGTTCATCAGGCCACGGATCACACACGATACAAAAAGAAGATAAAAACAAAGTTAACAAAACGGGCTCCAAGATAAAAGTCCTTTGACTTTTTGTACGTACGAAAAAAAAAGGAAAAATTTAAAAAGAAAACTTAAGGCCGCGCCATACTGTCTACTATCCGGTTTCTTCGATATTAAATTACGTACGGCTCACTCCACGTCCCGGCTATACTTTTATTCGGGGATGTAAAAAAAATTATAATTTTTTCTTTATTGAGATTAATGGTGAGAGGATGCGAAAGAATTCCTTTCTGTCTTCATACTTAATTTTAGATTTACACAAGAATTAACTTTTAAATGAAATGTTTTGTTTGGTGTACAAAAATACCATAAAAAATGGGGTTATTTATTTAAGAAATATGAAGAAGTTAACAACGATTTAAGTTATAGTTAAGTTATCAAGTTAGCTTGTATCTATTTTGCTTACTTCTTCTAATTTTAAACTCGTCCAACAGAGCACTGCGAAATGTTTTGGTTTCGATATTGAAGTACCAGGCGAACATAAATCCATGTTTTGGTGCGTATTCGTATTGTGTGCTTGCATTTCCGATAACAACACATAGGTAGTCTATTTATATTGTTTCCATTTTAACTCGTCTTCATAATTAAATAAACAACGGAGTGATAAGTGGGAATTGTTTTGGTATTGATATTGAGGTACCAGGCAATGATAAATGGATGTATGTAGGTACTCGTATTGAATGCTTGCATTTCCGATAACACTCCGTCAGCACATCACCGGTGACGCCAGCGGCGTCTGACTCTGACGCGATAATGTCGGCTGGAATAATTGACTACTCAATGTTTATGCTGTCCTGGTACGATGTTGATAGTTATGAATAGTATATTATTTATTTAATTATTATATAATTAACTAGCTTTTATCCACGACTCCGTCTGCGCGGAATAAAAAAAAATGCACACAAGATAAAAAAGTTCTTATGTCCGTCTCCTAGTTCTAAGCTACCTCCCCATCAATTTTCAGCTAAATCAGTTCGACCGATCTTAAGTTATAAATAGTGTTACTAACACAACTTTCTTTTATATATATAGATTTATATAAAATGTGTGTTTCGATGGATGGATGGATGGATGGAAGGTATCTCCGGAACGACTCAACATATCTTGATGAAATTTGGCACAGATGTAGAACATAGTCTGGAAGAACACATAGACTACTTATCACGTTTTTTTTTAAATTTGTATAATACAATATTTTGTGCCTACGTTTAAAAATTAAACTAACTTAGGTATATAAGTTTTCTATGCAATTTGATGCGTCTAGTTCTTGGAAAATATAGTTGTTTATCGAATCCATTTAACTTTAATATTAGCCGATACGTTTTGCAATAGCGCAATAAACGCTTACTTCAATTTAAATATAGTAACCTTGACAATACAAACACGTGGGTTGTGGCGATTCAGTGAAAATCAGACGAGACATTTTAATAAAAGTAATTAATAAAATCACATAATAAATATTTGATGTAATACCAGAACTTAACTGCAGTGACATTTTGTTATACCTTTCATCTTCGTTGAATCATCATCAGCTCACTATAAGTCCCCACTGAGGAACCTACCCTAGTCCTTACTTGACCATAGTCAACCGCGGTGATCCAATGTTGGTTGGTTAACTTCAAACTTATCTTTGAATTTTTTAGCAGATATGTTTCTTGCACGACGTTTTCCTTCACCGTAAGAACGTCGGATACATATTTAAATCGACAATCGAAAAACACATTGGTACATGGCAGGATTCGAACCCAGGACCTGACAAGTCAAGTGCAAGTAATCCCTAAGCCACCGACGCTTCGTTGTCTCGCTGAGTGAAAATCAGAGATGCTTTTTTACTTTTAAAATAGGACAAAAACTGATGGCACTGGCAATTTACATATTTTTGTTGATCTTTAAAAAAATGACTGCTGTTAAATTTTACCTCTGTTGTGTACTTAATCTTTGACAGATAGATGTCAATTCTGCGCAATTCAAAGTCCAACAATGGAAAAGATTAAAAATAAAAAATCAGCAGAAAAGCCGTGGGAATGATATAACAGTGTTATTTAATGCGCACTCAGAATTAAGTTATTGTTATTAAATAGCCCTTTAGTGCAGTTTTGATTGCAGTTAAAGAAAAAAGCTACATTCCCAGACAGACAATAATTTATTCCAAGTTAAGAAGAGAGTGCCTGAAATTCTGATAGGTTGATGACTTTTTAATCTGTATTAAAGGTAGGATTTTGTATTGAAAAAATAAACCACAAATAAGGAAGACCGCATCCTGTGTGTTCGGAGTCGCGGACTGCGCTTGTATGGGCTCCGTCTTCCGCCTGCGCGCCTGATGCCTGCGGTCTAAGTCGAAGCGACCGCTACGATGAACAGTTCTATGGTTTTATTGTTTTAATATCGCCACCATGGATATGAAGTCCTAGTACTTTTTTCTATTATAGTTTTAGTTTTTTTTTAACAACAGATGATATTTGAATTGTAAATTTTTTTAGGACCACGTCAAATAGGAACAAAATGATTTCATTTTCCATTCATGCGCCGCTGTGGGCTTAGCACGAATATTGTGACAATATTCTATCATAATCGTCAATTATCTCAAAATTAGTATTACATTTTTGGTGTACTTTAACGTCTGATAGAAATAGAAATAACTTATGATACGATGTCGATTGTCACAATATTCGTACTAGGCCCACAGATCTCTATGGTCAGATATAATGGAGATAGGTCATTGCTTTATAAAAACGTTTGCTTCCTTCCAACTTAAATGCGTCTGTTCATCTTCATCATCATCATCAGCTCACTATACGTCCCGACTGGCTCCGAGCCTACCCTAAGTTAGTGCGGGTTGACTTCACACATATTTTTGAATATCTTCTCAAATATGTGAAGGTTGCGTAAGGATGTTTTCTTTCACCGTAAGAATGTAGGATAAATTATATATATCGACGCTGGAAAGCATAAACGCTGTAACCCTTGAAATCGCGAATATGTTTTTCACACGTTAATAATTTCAACCATTATCAAACGATAATGATTTTATTATAGGTTAGCACAAACTACACAACATTGCTAAATACCGCATGTTTGTAGGCGTATCAGCTCACGAGTTATCATTTTTTGGCTCTTCTGTAAAGTTCATACTTTCGGGGTTACAGCGTTTATGCTGTCCAGCGTCGATATGTAAATAGAAGCTCGAAAAACACATTAGTACATGACGGGATTTGGAGGACCTGCAGCAAGTCAAGTAATTGATCCCTGAGTCATCGACGCCTTACTGATTCTATTGATTTTACTGATAAAATCTATATCCACTAAAATGGCGAAAAACATTATTTTAAAACATCTATCTACTTAATTCAGCTAGTTGAGTTCTAATAAAATTAAGTGATAAGTATGAAACTTAATAAAAAGAGGTGCGAATGACAAATAAGTCGTGTAACTTGGGGGAGATGTCGTGATAAGGCAATCCTGATGCATATCTCAAATTATATGAACTTGTGAATTGTGACAAGTGACTATAATTGACTTAATGGAGTGAGTGGGGGTTGTGAATTGGGGGAGTAATTAGATTAGGGTGTGTTATTGTTTATGTGGTTGAATTTGTATAAGATTTTTAGAGTTTTACGTCAAACTAGTTATTACCCGCGAATTCATCCGCTCCGAAATCTATCAAATCTTACTAATTTTATAAATGCGAATATTTAAATGGATGGATGTATAGATGGATGTTTGTTTAAAGGTATCTCCAGAACGCATCAATGGATCTAGATGTAATTTGGTATGGATATAGAAAATAGTCTGGGAGAACACATAGGCTACTAAGTGTTTTTTAAATACGCATTAAAATGCTAGCAAGATTAGTACAGATTATTAATATATCGTATACAGTAAACGGCAACAATAGGCGGAGACGGCATGTGTCGCAACGGCAGACAGCATTAGTTTGCTTTGTAACGTTAATTTGTACGAGACTGATTCCGATACAAGAGTGCACTTCCGCACGGCAATCGATCTCTTTATATGGTACTTACATTATATCAATTAAGTAGTTGGCAACATTATTTCTAAGCTGTATCCATGAAGCTTAAAACGTAAACAGAATATTAATCCTAATTATAAATTCCTCAAACTTTCCCCTTTGCGATATCTCTTATCGTCGTATAACCAACCCCTACAACCCTCTCTCCGGGGACCTCTCATGTTCGCGCGATGATTTTAACACATGTGGGGATGTTATGGGATCATAAAATTATCCGTTCCTTATCAATTACTGGATAAATTGGATACGGCGATAGTTATATTGTATCCCTAAGGAGCGATCCTAGCCATAATTAGATGATTTTTACAAGTTTTTTTAAGTTGTTTTTTTTTTTTGAAATCACAATTCACTTGAAAATATTATAAAAAATAACTTCACTGTATTTGTTTACTGGTTTTATTAACAAGAAGATACTATAATTTAATGTAACTATATGATAATAATAATAACGCCTTTTTATTTAAAATAGAAAAATAAATTATCAATCCATCCTAGTAAAAGTTTTAATCAATGGTGCATGCAGCTGTGACGTTCATTCTAGATTTAAAAAAAAAAATAATCAAATTCTAAATTCGAATGTCCGCTTCAACTGACAGCTGTCAAAACGGCGTCACGGCGCCGCAAGATGGCGTCCGGTTACCGTCAGTCGGTGGGCGACATTGCGGAACGAGGCAACGAGAACATCGGGAATAACATTTCCAATAATAAAATCGCGAATAGAAATAACTTAGCCACATTTATGTTTTATTTTATTTACGATTTCAATAGCTATGCTCGTAAATAGCGGAATATCCGGAGTAAGTGTAGAACTTCGTTTAATTTGATATTTTTTCATAAAAAAACAATAAAGACAAATAAGAGTTTACAAAGATTATTTTCATTTCTTATGTCCACTGTACGTGTTTTGTGTCGATTTAGTATAAACTAGCTTTTACCCGCGACTCCGTCCGCGCGGAATAAAAAAAAAAAAAAAAGAAAAAGAAAACGGGGTAAAAATTATCCTATGTCCGTTTCCTGGTTCTAAGCTACCTGCCCACCAATTTTCAGTCAAATCTATTCAGCCGTTCTTGAGTTATAAATGGTGTAACTAACACGACTTTCTTTTATATATATAGTTATAGACTATGACACACTGGGCAAGAAGACCAATTGTATAACATCTCACTCATCAAAATCGGTTCAGTTGTTTAAGCTTTAAAATGTCACAACTGAATTTGAAACATAGAAACATACATAAAAGAAAACTTACGAGCGAGAACATTTCGCTCTCGTCAGTCGGATAAATAAAACACAATATGTTGCAATGTTAGCTATTAGCTCCCACTTCCGTTTACTTGGTCATCCGGACACGTCAGTTCACCTTGTCGCCTCGTTGCAAGTAGTCTACGCTAGGCATGATTCAGGTGACACGCATCTCTGTTGCTAATAAACCTGATGTAAGGTAAAATTATGTTGATGATATCAAAGCTAGAACTGGGACTTGGCGTAGGAAGACAAGACAGAATCTTACTAATATTATAAATGCGAATGTTTCGATGAATGGATGGATGTTTGTTGGAAAGTATTTAAAGAACGGCTCAACGGATCTCAATTAAATTTAGCACAGATGCAGAATATAATATGGAAGAACACATAGGCTTTTAACGAAGTTTTTTTTAAATTCGAAGTCGCGGGCGACAGCTAGTAGGCTTCTTTAATTCTGGATTCAATTTTTAATTAAAAAAAAAATTACGTAATAATTAAGATTATTTTGAGATGAGGCATATTTTTGATAATAATTGATACTTATACAGTTTTAATTTAGATCTAGACAAAGCTAAAAAAGAGCATATCTTAACTGTTAGTTAAATATTTAATTCTGATATTCGATGTACTCTTAAAAAAATCTCAGTTCCCTTTAGTAAATACTCCTTCAATTCAATTAAATCGAGTTGATAAACATTCAAATCGTAAAGCAATTAAGGCGAAGTTGAAAACGTAACAAAGTAAACAAACATCTCAAATTTAGATTGAAAATAAAACGGTTTCCGTTAAAATAATTGAACAAAGTGAACGAAGCAAAAAGACAAGGCGATTGTTGTTCTACTTGGAGCTTATTTGTTAATTTTAACGGGTAATTGGTGAACAATGTTAATTAGGGTTGTCACATTTTGTGAATTTATTAATTTCAAAATTATTTTCAAGTTTTATTTAACAATTAAAGGAGTAAACAGCTTCTTTATCTTGATTTCATTAACTAAATACAAAATTCATTGTCATCCCTTTCAAAGTCTTAAAAACAGTGTAACAACAAATGGAAACTTATTTAGTTTAACTATAAAGTACTAGCTTTTACCCGCGACTCCGTCCGCGAGGAATAAAAAATAGAAAACGGGGTAAAAATTATCCTATGTCCGTTTCCTGGTTCTAAGCTACCTGCCCACCAATTTTCAGTCAAATCGATTCAGCCGTTCTTGAGTTATAAATAGTGTAACTAACACGACTTTCTTTTATATATATAGATGTACAGCAAAATCGTCGCCAGTCGTTGGTTAGATTTAGGGGGTTGGGGAGGTAGGAAACAAATCTTTTTTATTCGAAAGATGATGCTTAGGGGCTAAGGAATGAAAATAATTGACAAGTAGTTTTTGATTTATTTTCCTGAATCTATAGCAATTGTAAAGAATTTAGTATTTTTTAGTGGTTTATATCTTTAGGGCAGCAGCGGCTTTGTGTGATCTTTGGAGGTGTCCTATTCTAATCGTGGGTTTCTAAGAGCTATATTACCATTTAAAACATTTTATTATCTCTATTATATCAAAGATAGAGGGATGACGATATTTTAACATCGAATTACTTAGTGTTGCCACTTTAAGGCATGACTTTAATTTTGTATTACAGGCATATTATTGAAAATATATCGTGCTTGTATCAGCCCCATATTTCGCCACTAACACGTTGTTATCGCTCGCGTGATATTTCTAGACTTAGACATAATAATTCGTGCTGAACTGAAAATATTTTTAGCCATTCCCATTATTAAAAGAAGCCGTACAATGTTGTTAATAAGTCAATTAAGAATTTGTTAGAAGTGTTACAGGATGTTTATAATCTTTTAAAACTGTATGACGTTGAATTATTTGCCTTAAAAACCAATCAGGTATAGCCAAAAACAACTAGAGTAACAGTGGTAGATTTCGCAACAACAATATTTGTTGTGTACACAAATGGACCGGGTCTACCGGTGAAACTATCTACTACGACCGTTTAAAAGACAGGCATGAAGTGGAATCAATTACGCGTTTCGTCTGATGAGTGTGGTGCCGGAGGTCTAATTTTAGTCCAGTGAGTGGATTTGTCGGAGGAGGAGACGCATAGGAAGGTGAAATATCCTCTTTCTGTGCGTCTCCTTCTCTGTTAATTAAAGGTAGGCAACGCATCTGCAATTGCAGATGTGTGGACAGCGGTCGCTTCGCTATTTCGTCGAAATCAGCCGCACACTCCTTTGCCACCTTATAAAATAAAAACACTTGAGAGGTGTCAAGGGACACCCGGATGGAACGAAGTTCCTTTCGATTAATTAGTGGAGGAATTGTAATAATTTATTTTTTTTAAGTCGCGACACCACACTGTTCAATGCGAAATAGAAATGAAAATTTCTTGTTGTCTTTCTTGGCTTGCTTTCTATAAGAGAGAGAGAGAGAGACAGACAGAGAAATATGCGACGCCGCACAGCTTACAATAGCTTACTATAGCAAAAAGTGTCGTGACAACTTTTCGTAAGAATTTTTTCCGTCTAGCCCCCTTTCACAACGCGCGATAAGGAACTTCGTTCCAAAAAAAAACTGAACTTCACATACTTTACTTTTTGATTTTCGATTTCTGTGCTTGTGAATAAAAATTGAGTTATTCTTTTACATACGTCATCAACAAATTAACAGTAATTCGTGGCGACGTATGATTTCCGCGGAAACGACATATTGTACCTTCATTAGGACATTAATCTCGCGAGCTCGGGTACCAGGAGAGCAGACATCGCGGGAGGAAGCGTCAATAGGTGTGAGACTGGAGACCATCCGGCCAGACGCGCTAATGGCCATCTTGTGGTCCAAGTTATGACAGTCTAGTACAATAGTAAAATAGACAAACTCTTAAAAAACTTCATTCTCCTTAGATTTCACAGTAAATATTTTTCTTACAAAAAATTTGAGAAGAACTAAGGATTGACCGAGAAGTCTACCTAGCCCACCCAAGTTAGGGATCCTAGGCCTGACTTAGGAAGTAAGTACTTATTTATACATCTTAATACGTGTCGCTTAATAGAGGTAGCGAGGCATTTATTTTCGCACAAGTACTCCGGCAACTGAACGGATCAACTGTCACTAAAATTATTAGTAACGCTCACCAAAATTTATTGTTTTCTCAAACAAATCTATCAATTAGTAAAAATATGCATTGTAACCTTACTATTAAATAATGTAGTTACAATAAACGTAGTCAGCTTATAACTTGAGACATTTATATTTAGTGGAATTAATCGGTCACGCTGATGAGTCGACTAGACGGTGGTACAGACGATGCAAATGGAAACGGTCTTTGCAGAACATAATTTAGACTAATGTTCCATTTTGCACCGACATAATATTGTCGGTGAAAGTACTCTGTTTCAAATGCAATTGAAAACTTACGTAATAGAAAAAAATATATATATTTTTATTTCTTTTCAAGACTATGGTGTTTACGTATTAAAATAGATTGGTACTTTTTTATGTTATGAGGTGACAAACGAGCGTGCGGCTGAATTCATCGGAATAGCGCAGCTACAGCTGCTTATCAGCAATTGCAGATGAGTTGCCTACCTTTAATCGACGAAGGAAGAGACACAAAGAAATAGGATATCTCCTTCCTATTCCTATCATTTCCTTATAAGAGAAGGGTGGGAAGGGAAGTGGACTAATATTAGGCCTCCGGTACGTACACTCTGCAGACGAAAAGCTGAATACCTGCCACTTCACGCCTGTCTTCTGTGTGGTATTGCACCAAGCAAGCGGTCCATCCATGAACCTAACAATTATTGTAGTTACGGGTTCTAACACTTAACGAACCTAGAAGGTAATAGGTCTAATGGAGTACCTTGAATCTATAATTAATGGGTGACAGGACCTTAGTCCACCACTGGCTGTTTCGGAAACTAAAAAAAAATGTTGGTATACACTTTGCTAGCTGTCAAAAGTTAGTTGAATTAATATGTACAGTTGAGTAATAAATTGCTTAAGTAATATCTTGATGCTTAGGGCCGGTGTAGGATCGATACGACACCTGTTCGTTGCCATGACGACGCGAGGGACCACCCGACACCGGCGCGTAATTTGAAATTCGAACCTCGCCGATAATGTCTGAACGTCGGGCGCGCGTGCGAGACCTCCCCCCGCACCCGCGCGCCCCCCACTAGCGTCCGCAGACACAGATCATAATGGATACTGGCTACGAATAGGGAGATGTTTTTTTTTTAATTGTAATAATAGTTTATTATCGGCCAGTTATATTTTCGGTTTTCTTTTTTTTTATGCATGGAAGAAGCTAAGGTTTTTTAAAGTCACATAGAACCAGAAATAGTTAGTCACATAGAACGCTATGTGACTAACTATTTCTGGTCAGTTATTTTGTGTTTTTTTTTCTGTTAATTTTTTTTATAAAGAAGTAATAATAGATAATAGAATAAGTGAAAGGGTCGCTAGAAAAACTCAAAAAAGATTGTTCACAGAGTTTATAATGAACTAGCTTTTACCCGCGACTCCGTCCGCGCGGAATAAAAAATAGAAAACGGGGTAAAAATTATCCTATGTCCGCTTCCTGGTTCTAAGCTACCTGCCCACCAATTTTCAGTCAAATCGATTCAGCCGTTCTTGAGTTATAAATAGTGTAACTAACACGACTTTCTTTTATATATATAGATTTAAAAAGAGTTCAGTCGAATTCAGATGCGATATAAATCATTTGAAATTATTCACGAGTGGAATAATAGGGAGGTTATTTGATGAGTGCTGCGTAATAATCACTAGTACCATTAGCATTGTCTAATGGCGGCCGGGATCAGCTAGCATGATGTCATCTCTAAGTATTTCTGTCTACCATTTAATATGCCAGACTAATTATTTTTTACGCATTAAATTATTTTGATAATTTTTAACACATTTACAGTTACATTTTTTGGGAAAAAATCTGTACGATGAAATGTAAAACACACAAAACTTTGGAAGTAATGTCAGGAATGCAGTGCAGTGCTAGAACACAGATAACATATAAGATTTTACAAGAAGAATGACATGACACAGATCATCATGACAATAAGATATGAAAAATTTGTTTTATACAAATATTTCTGCAGTGGAAACCCACTGTAACATTACTCATTTTGAATTTAAACAAAACTCATTAATATGTTCATGGAGTCTTATTAATATAATAAAAGAGAATTTTTAGATGCATGGATGTTTGTATGAAGGTAGTCTGGAAGAACACATAGGTTACTAGATAAGTTTATTTTTAATTCTGCGCAGACGGAGTCGCCGGCGACAGCTAGTGAAATATATGTTACGTAATTGTTTTCTATGTTAATAGTGAACACAATTGTTATAATTAACAATGAACATATGCCCATATATTCTGGATAATGCAATGACATATTTTTCATACTCATGCAAATCAATTGGCTAATAATGTCACTCGTCACCACAGTGTATTACACCGGCAGACATTAATTAATCATCAAAAACATAATTTCACTTTAAAACAATCGTTTTACATCTTGAATAGATTGGTAGATAAATAATAAAATTAAATGTAATATATATTTTATTACTAAACAATAAAAATTAATAACAAAATTAAATACTATGGTTTAATGTGCAAAAAACACAAGGTATTAATACTAAAAAAAAATTACGATCTACTTACAAATACGATACGAGTACTAACAATTGTTTTATGTTAAAAAAAACCGCATCTTCTATATATAATTACCCTATGGTGCATCGCGTCAAATTAACAGCTGTCGAGTTGCGCAGGCGCAGGCAGTTTGTCATAGTAACAGCGCGGGCGCGTCGCGGGACCAATTAGTGAGTCGCCTAATTGTGCGCTGCACCACTGCACTCAATTAACTACATCAGAACTTGCAATGCACTTGTACGTGTTATCATCACTACATTTATCGTGTCTAGGAAGCCTTATCATCAAAAATATGGCCATTGGAAATGTGTTTTTTAATTTTATTCAAATATCAACATCAATAACCAACTATTACGTTATAAAAAAGTGAGAAGGAAATAGTTTAATTTAAAATTAAACCCGGGTTTAGTTTATGAGGCATTTGTTTTATATGAGTTCTCAAGAAAAAGATTTGGTACAATTGAATTTGCTTGGAAGTGGAAGCTAGCTTAAAACAGCGCCATCTAGCGATTACCAAAAATCTAAATAATTTAATTTAATAAATAATCAAAAAAAAATCGATTTATTTATATTATTATTAAACTGGCTGTCGAAGAAAAAAAAAAGAAAAAAATTACATTACCTTTAATATGCACGCGTATATCACTTACTTTTCTGTCAAAGCTTCGTCAAAAGAGCGCCAATCATTCCAGAGGTGACTCGGAATAAACGCGGCCTTGTGCACAGACTAAAAAATTAAAAAAATGGATATTCATTATCAGCACGCAAATAAATCATGTTCTCGAAATATTTTGTTTTCGATATGCGTATCCTCTTTCATATTTTCTATTGCGTATTTCTTTAACGTCTACCAACGCCAGCAACAACAACATCTGTTGCACGAATTTGTCAGGTAGACCGGTGAAATACCACGACCACACAGAAGACAGGCGTGAAGTGGAAGTAATTCCGCGTACAGTCTGATGAGTTTGGTGCCGGAGGCCTAATTTTAGTTCTTTTCCCCTTCAAAATCTTTTCTTATTAGGAAAGTATGAGAAGGGAAAGTGGATTTGGAGGAAGAGCAAATGTCCTCTTTCTATGTTTCCCCTTCTCCGTTGATTAAAGGTAGGCAACGCATCTGCATTTGCGGATGTCTATGGGCAACGTTCGCCTCGCTATTTCGGCGAATTCAGGTGACCGTTTGCTCGTTTGCTCGTTTCACGCTAATAATGTCCCATATCTTACTAATATTATAAATTATGTTTATTTGAAGTTATCTCCAAAACGGCTAAACAGATCTCGATGAAATTTGTCATATATGTAGAACATAGTCTGAAAGAACACAAGCTTTTTTTTTATTCCGCGCGTACGGAGTCGCGGGTGATCATTCTCTTATCGTACAATTCTTGTTTAAAACGAGACGCATTTTATATCGCAGTCAACTGAAAAATGTTCGTAACACAGATATAGTATATATCTTATCAAGTATTTTTGATAACTAGTTATTAGGTCAGAAATAATTTTAAAACATAATATACTGTGATAATAAAAACATTCGTTTAAAAACTGTTAATTTAGTTTTAGCTTTTATAACTTAAAGACTAACTGTATTGTTCCAAAAAATAATATTAGTTACTGTTTTGTTAAACACGTGTTTTAACACTTTGACCGCCACTGGTTCTTATTATTGACAACAACGTGGTTATATGTTTCACCATAAATATGTATCACCACAATACTTTCAGTTTAAGTACTTCATTATTTCTTGGTATAAATCGCATTTCGAAATATGCATAATAATGTTTCAATAACTATGATTTGTTAAAAATCCGCGCTGGAGCGCTAGAGTCACAGTATAAAAGAGTTGACGTATACTTAAGCTAAAATGTAATTGAGACGTGTTTTTTTTGTTATTTAAGAGGCTTTTCGCAATGCGACCAAAAGCCTTCAAATTAATACACAATAATCTAATCATCTACATTGTTTCTTAAACATATGTTGGTCAACTTAAGCATCATCCTGGCCTCGTCAGAAGACGGGTAAGTCAGGATAGTGTTTATCTGACCGTCATTATAATTAAGTCTAAACCGTTCGTTCCGAGCACACTCCAAAACATGCTGGATGTCTTCCACATTTGAAACATAGTTAAGCCCAAAGTGAAAATTATAACCTAAAAAATGTCTGTCTACCAATATTTAGAAATAGTAAAACTTGATACAAAGACCTATATTTTAGTAATAGGACCTGAGTATAAGTTTAAACGGATCAAAAAAAGTTTTTGTTCGCAAAATTTCAAGATGGATTCGAACTGCAAATAACCTTTTGATAACAAAGATATGACCAATGAACCATCTGTTATTTATTTTTGATAACTTTATCAAATATGATTCATACATTCATGTGCTATTGTATATTTACAACGTGTGGTTAATTTTAAATGAATAAAATATATTTATGTTAAAGAAACATTGCAATTTAAACTCTATTCTTTAATTATAGTGTTTATATTCCTTCTGATTTTTTTTTTATTAACTTTAAACACGAAAACCGGTTCTAATAGACCTTGTGTAACATAAGTATTTAATATTAGTTAGTTCAGTGAATTACGTTTATAAACTATGTTTGATTATAGATATTTATCTAAAGAACACTTAAAAGGTTTTGATAATTACAAGGTATGTATTATTTATAAATAATTAATTATTATTGCAGTAATCAGTCATTAAATGAGCACTAAGGGAGTCCTTCAAACTAACTCTATATTAAGATACTGCGTGAAGTAAGTCTTTTAACAGTGGTAGACGCCAGCAACAACAACATCAGTTGCAAGAATGGTCCGGCTCGCCCGGTGATATACCACGACAACACAGAAGACAGGCGTCAAGTGGAAGTAATCCCGCTTTTCGTCTGATGAGTGTGGTGCTGGAGTCCTAATTTTAGTCCTCTTTCCCTTCCCACTCCTTTTCTTATAAGGAAAGGATGGGAAGGGGAGGTGGATTTGATGGAGGAGATGCATTGAAAGGTTAAATATTCTCTTTTTGTGCGTCTCCTTCTTCCTGGATTGAGGGTAGGCAACGCATCCGCAATGCAGTCTATGGGCAGCGGTCGCTTCGCCATTTAGGCGAATTCATGTGGCCGCTTGCTCGTTTGCCACCTTGTAATATATAAAAAAAACTTCGTTATAGATAGAGATTATAAATCATTCCTTTCTCAATTTACTTAAAGTGTAACTAGCTTTTGCATGCGATTTCGTCTTTGCGGAATTAAAAATAAAATCGCCTTACTAGTATTAAATATAGCCTATGTTACTCAGAGATAATGTATGTTTCTAATGGCAAAAGAATTTTTTAAATCGATCCAGTAGTTTTTGAGTTTATATGTTATATAAAAAATAAAAATTCAGACAAATTGATTTTCAACTTTGAACCTTCTTCTTTTTGAACCTTTTACTTTTTTTTGGGAATTGAAATTCTTCTTTTTGAAGTCGGCTAAACAAGTCTTTCCTCTTTATATTGTAAGAATAAATTACTTTATAAGGATTGTGTCAAATATAAAATGTACTTCTACTTACCCCTTTTTGGCTTACATTAATGCTTATAACACTATCTTTAATTTTTAAATTAACATCAACGAAATGTTTGTTAAGTCGTGGTATAATTTTTTTCTCGACAAGTTATGGAACTCATCTAATAGCTTAGTAAACATTGTATTAGTCTATTCCTTAACACCCTAGTTAAATTAAGAGTCGCGAGTATAACAATTTTTTTTGTTTGATTACGTAAACGTATAAGAGTAGAGAGGTCAATGTTTGTAGTTAGTTGCAAGGTTATTTACTTATTGTAGTCTCTACTAAAGGTATATTTTTCGAAAAAATGTAAAAGTAAATAATAATAACTTAAGTAACACGTCTATAATAAATAGTAAACCTTACTTAGTAAAATAATAAATGCGACTTTTTGGTTGGATGGATGGATGGATGTTTGTTTGAAGGTATTTTCGGAACGGCTTAACGGATCTTGAATAAAATTTGGCACAGACGTAGAATCAGGAAGAACATATAGGCTACATATTAAGTTATTTTTTTAATTCCGCGCGGACGAAGTCACGGGCGAAAGCTAGTATATAGTCCTTACATTAGAATCTGTTGTGTTAATTATACGGTTTTAAATGAAATTGTATTTTATAATAGCTGTCGCTCGTGACTCCATCCGCGGGGAATTAAAAAAAAACTTAATAAGTATAATAATAATTTTATTCAAGATCCGTTAAGCCGTTTCGTAGATATCTTCAAACAAACATCCATCTAAACATTCGCATTTATAATATTAGTAAGATATCAACATATCTAATATATAAAATTCTCGTGTCACAATGTGCGTTCCCGTACTCCTCCGAAACGGCTTGACCGATTCTCATGAAATTTTGTGACCATATTCAGTAGGTCTGAGAATCGGCCAACATCTATTTTTCATTTTTTTTTTTTTAACTGCGCGCGGACGGAGTCGCGGGTGACAGCTAGTATCTTTATAAAAAACTTGACTGGCCACTATGACACACTAAGGAATCTAATGCCACCTCAACTCATCAACAAGGTGTTAATTGGACTTAATTTTAATTACGTGTTTTTTGTTTCAGTACAGAGCCATCGATACAAGTCCGCTAAGTAGCTATGTTATGCATCCCCTCTGGAACACTATAGTAAAGGTGATTAAAAAATCTCTTCATTAGTAGAACATAATATTAATAAACTAAACCTAAACAAGTTATTCTTACGATGAAGGAAAACATCTTAATGTAACCTACACATATCTGAGAAGAAATTCAATGATATTTGTGAAGTCAACCCGCACTGGGCCAGCGTTGACTATGGCCTAGTCACACCTAACTTAGGGTAGGGTTCAAGCCCCTAGGGGACGTATAGTGAGCTGATGATGATGATGAAATAAGTTACAAATATTTCAGTTTATATTTTTTTAAATTTAATAAAAACGTTACTAATTTATCCATGTCATAAGATGTGACAATTACTGAACAAGCAGTTCGCCTTCGATTACAACGCGCGGAATTTAAAAAAAAAATAGTAATTATTATAGCCTATTTTAAAGTTTTTTTTATTATTCCGCGCGGGCGGAGGCACGGGCTATAGCTAGTATTCAACAAGAACAAACAAATCTTTTTTTTTATAACATTCGTATAGACAAAGGTGTCAAGAGCGCCTTAAACTGCTTCAAGGAATGAGTATTTCTCACCTAGGTGGTCTGGTCTAGATTTAGTATTTTTCCAGATTATACCTAGATGGCTAGCACCAAACCTGCTCACATTCCTAGGATTCCTTTGCGTAGTGGTGGTGGCATTACTGACTTCCTGGTACGACTACCATTTTCTAGCGGCCGGTGGACCAGGGCAGCAGAAAAATGAAGGATATATACCTAACTACGTGTTCACGCTTAGTTCTATTTTGATATTTCTCGCTTATAACTTAGGTAAGTAATACTCAAGAAAGTAATCAGTATAGACTTGATGAGAGAACCTAACTTTAAGACATGTAAAGCTTTAGTAAAGTTTATAACAATACTTATCTACTTACTAAATTACGGATACTATTTGAGATCCAATTCTAATTGAAAACAATTAATTAAATAAAAATTATGTTTAAAATATTATCAAAAAGAGTACCTAACAATAGTTACAGTAAAAATCTATATATATAAAAGAAAGTTGTGTTAGTTACACTATTTATAACTCAAGAACGGCTGAATCGATTTGACTGAAAATTGTTGGACAGGTAGCTTAGAACCAGGAAACGGACATAGGATAATTTTTACCCCGTTTTCTATTTTTTATTCCGCGCGGACGGAGTCGCGGGTAAAAGCTAGTATATATATATAAGGCAAAGACATTCTTTACTTAATTCCTAACGCAGTTATTCTAATGTTATAAGCGACCATTTTATTTTTCTGGTCGACTAATTGTGCTATAAATTCAAAATCTACTAGTCTTCTAGTTATTTAAAAAAAATGGGACCCATCTGCAAGCAATTCCTTTCGATTAAAATATTTTTTATCAAAATCGGACCACCAGGGGCGGAGCATCGCGGTAACACATAAAAAAAATACAGTCGAATTGATAACCTCCTTCTTTTTTAAGTCGGATAAAAAGATGTGTTAACTTGTGCATATTCTGAGAAATCATAGTATTTAAATTGTTTAATCTATGTATGTTGGAAAAATGTGTGTTATTTGTTCAACATATTATTAAATATGTTATGTTGCAGACGGCATAGACGGCAAACAAGCGCGCAGGTTGGGTGTCTCGGGTCCTTTGGGAGAGATGTTCGACCACGGACTTGACTCTTTCATTGTGTTCTTCATACCATTCTGTCTGTTCTCTGTATTCGGTAGAGATGAATTCTCTATACCTTTGTTTAGGTAAAATTTTAGTAACATATAGTATGTATAAAATTGTTTCTTAATTTTACTTTTTTTTTATTTTCTAGAGGTTACCTAATAGTAGGTAGTATACTACTCAACTTTTATGTATCTCATTGTGAGAAATATAACACAAGGGTGCTCTACCTACCTTGGGGGTATGACGTCGCTATGTGGGTAAGAACCTGCCTTGTTACTGCTTCAAAGCAAAACATTTGGTCATCTCTAGCTTTCTTTATGACAAAAATGAGATGACTTTATTTAAATAATCTTCCAATTTCGAACGATACGGATGGCAATACCATAGTAAAGTTTTTATTTTTTTCCAGACATCATCTTTACTATTCCTAGTGGCCGGTATCAAAGGCCCTGCATACTTTAAGATGTTTATATTCGGTAATGTGACATTCGCACAAGTTCTAGAAGTGGCAATTCATGCCACCGGCCTGTTCACAACATTGCCAGTCTCTATATACAACGTTTATCTGTAAGTTGTTTAAAATATGCATAATTTTTGCCCGACTTAGACTAATTGACAGGAGGGTAATGTTTATAACCCGTATATGGATTTGTTGTTAATTCTATTATCCTGAGGGACAAGGACGAATATGCGTGAGAACGTTTCCGTGCCGTTTTCGATATATTTTGTCGATAACGTTACGAAGGCGCGTGTCGCGAACTTTCGTGCTAGCCCCTCTGAACTTATTATGGCGCTTGAGTTGGCCTTTCGTAATTGCTAACAGTTTTAATAACCTTACAATGTATCTATTTAAATCGATAGATCCTACAAGAATGGTACGGGTAAGAACCTTTCGTTACTAGAGGCGGTGCGTCCTGTGTGGTCTATGACGTCATTAGTCGTAGTACTGACGTACTGGGCGCTGAAGAGTGACGTCATGGAACTCTACCCACGCGCATTCCTGTTACTCTTTGGGACTTTATTTAGTAACACTGCTGTAAGTACATTGTTATCTTACTAATATTATAAATGCGAATGTTTGGATGGATGGAGGGGTGGATGATTGTTTGAAGGTATCTCCGGAACGGCTCAACGGATCTTGATGAAATTTGTCACAGGTATAGAAAATACTCTGGAAGAACACATAGGGTACTTATTACGTTTTTTTTAATTCAGCGCGGACGTAGTCGCGGGCGACAGCTAGTTATTAAGTTGAAAGTGCTATATGTCTAATAGTAAAGTGACGGCAGATGCCTTTTCTGTTTAATCGGCAGAGAAGGGTACGGTTGGAAAATAGTAATTTCGTCTTCCTATACGTCCCTTTCTCCGTCAAATCCATTTCCTGTTCTTACAAGATAAGGATAGTAATAGGAAGGCACTAAAATTAGGCCTCCAACACATAAAGTCATTAGTTGACTGAATGACTCTGAATGAATTCAATGACATTGAATGACTTCCACTTCACACCTGTGGTGTGTGGCCGTGGTATCTCGTCACTGAAGCCGGACCATTCGTGTAAAAGATGTTACGAGCTTGAACTTTCATCAACCTGTGGAACGTTCATCAATGATCTGGTGGCTGGGTCTTCTGTGGACATCTGAAGTTCACCTGGACCATTATAATAAATTCTGTTTATGATAGAGTCGCCTAATAGTATCAGAGATGAGTGAGCAGAGATGTGAAGTCTTCAACAGTCTTTTATGGCCGCTGATGGCAGCTGCTGTAATGTCCACATACCAACCGGCGCTGCAGCACCTCCTGCTGCATTCTGTTCTCCTGGTAGCCCTCTTCGCTCACTTACACTACGGCATCTGTGTGGTAAGTGTTTACACTGGCGAAACATGTATTAAAACGTGTTGACATTCTCTATTGAAAAAACAGATTCATAATAAATATGTTTTTGCATGTGTTTTGGCAGTGGAAATCCTAGTCGAGACATGTTTACTTAACTAATATTATAAATGCGAATGTTTAGATGGATGGATGGATGTATGGATGGATGTCTGTTTGAAGGTATGTCCGGAACGGCTCAACGGATCTTGATTAAATTTGGCACAGATGTAGAACATAGTCTGGAATAACACATAGGATACTTATTAAGTTATTTTTGTTCAATTCCGGGCGAAAAGAGTCGCGGGCAACAGCTAGTGTTCCATAAATGATCAAAGTTTACAATTTTAAAGTTGTTTATAACATCGGTAGGGATAACATTACGAATTTAAAAAAAAAACTTAATATTTTAGGTTTATTTTGAAGAAAAAAAAAACATATATGTCTTCTATGTAATTTAATATAATGCAGATTATTTTTTTATATGAAACAGTTAATCATATTAACACGACAAGTTTAACTGTCTAGTCAATCTCCGTTATCTCGTATTTCAAAGTCGCACTGTAACATGTAATTTCCTGCAACATAAACATGCTTCTTTGATAACTTCACACGACACCTATTTTTGTACTTCAAATATTGTCTTTCAAATTTTATTTTATACTCTATTATTTTACTGCTAGTAAGATATTAAATTGGATATTCGTAAAAATATGTCTATCTTACTCGTCTATATTATAAACTAGCTTTTACCCGCGACTCCGTCCGCGCGGAATAAAAATAGAAAATGGGGTAAAAATTATCCTATGTCCGTTTCCTGGTTCTAAGCTACCTCCCCACCAATTTCTATGTCCGTTTCCTGGTTCTAAGCTACCTCCCCACCAATTTCTATGTCCGTTTCCTGGTTCTAAGCTACCTCCCCACCAATTTCTATGTCCGTTTCCTGGTTCTAAGCTACCTCCCCACCAATTTCTATGTCCGTTTCCTGGTTCTAAGCTACCTCCCCACCAATTTCTATGTCCGTTTCCTGGTTCTAAGCTACCTCCCCACCAATTTCTATGTCCGTTTCCTGGTTCTAAGCTACCTCCCCACCAATTTCTATGTCCGTTTCCTGGTTCTAAGCTACCTCCCCACCAATTTCCAGTCAAATCGATTCAGCCGTTCTTGAGTTATAAATAGTGTAACTAACACAACTTTCTTTTAAATATATATATGCGAATGTTTTGATGGATGGATGAATGTTTGTTGCTAGGTATTTCCAAAAGCGCTAAACGGATCTTGATGAAAGGCACATATGTAGAATATAATCTGGAAGAATACATAGGCTTTTTAATTAAGTTTTTTATTTAATTCCACGCGTATGAAATCTCTGTAACAGCTAGTAAAATATAGATTCTATTTAGTTTAAAGCTTTATCCATCTATCCATCCAAACTTTCATATGTATATGTACGAAGGTTATAGAATACAGTAGTATTTTTTCTAGCGTTGTATTAAAATATTATCTTATTAGATATTTTTCTAACAAGTAGCTATTTCATTCTTTTTTAATTTTAAATATGTAGCTATAATCCATAAACCAGAAAGGTTTTTAGGTATTCAGGCATTGTAGACTTAAAACTAAAATCAATATTCCATCTCGAACCATTTCTGCTTATATATGTTATAAACATTAAACTTTAAGCATTTGAAAAATACGATCTGTTTTAAAGAATACGAAAGCATTTTGCACAAAAAAGGAATATTAATAGTCATTAAATTTTACAATCTCGCTTAAATTTAGCATATCTAGATGTAAAATATAATCTGGAAAAACAAATAGGCTTACAAATTGAGTTTTTTTTTTTTAATTCAGAGCGAAAATAGTTGAGGACAAAAGCTACTTATTTTATAAGTGGCGCGACATTTGAATACAATTTATTGTGTCTTTTCTTTCAAAGAGAATGTGTGAGATGACAATATATTTCAATATTTATGTCACTATATTCTTTTTTATGTCATAAAGTGACAAAAGAGCAAGCGGGAAACTGATTACGTTGAAATGGCGAAGCGTCCGCTGTCCATATATATCCACAATTACAGATTCGTTTGCCTACCTTTAATCGACAAAGGAAAAGACGCACAGAAAGACAATATTTTCCCTTCCTATGCATCTCCTTCACCATCAAATTCCCTTCTCTTTACCATCCTTTCCGTATAAGAAAACCACATTAATATTACTAATATTATAAATACGAATGTTTAGATTGATGGATGTTTGTTTGAAAGTTTCTACGGCGGATGATTCCACGTGGACGGAGTCGCGGGCAACTACATAGTTGTATATACCTAACATTTATAAATGTTAATCTTAACTCTATTGTTTCAGGTCCGTCAAATGTGTGACCACTTCAAAGTGAAGTGTTTTGTTGTACCAGAAGAAAAGCGAAAATAAAAATAGTTATTTTTTTATTTTTACATAAATTTTATATTAAATCTAGTAGGTAGTTTTATTTGATAAACAATTTTTTTTCATCTAAATTTAATTTTAGTTTGCAATTTAACAAGTTCCGAAAACAGAATTATTTAGTACTAGTTGGATAGGAACTTTTAAATAAAATCGGATTAATTATTTGCCATAAAATTAAAAAATTCAGTCGAATTGATAATCCTTCTTTTTGAAGTCGGCTAATAAAAAAGGGAAAGAAATAAATATAGCATGTGGGTTAAGCTAAAAGAAGAACATTCAAATGTTTCCTATTGATTTTTCTTTCCTTAAAGACACTATTAACGAAAGCTGTAAGAGCTACGTACAGCTCAAATTAGAGTTTAAATAAATTTCATAAGTATCTACCCTATTTATTTTAACGGTATGAATATATTTTAGATATACAACCTGCTTCCCATTCCTGCAAAAAGACATCGTCAGGTATAGAGCAAAAATATGACACCGCGGAACAATTTAATTCACAAAATAATACGTAATTTAATACAGAATAGCAAAAAAAATGAGCAACAAAGCATTGTATCGCGAAAACTTGTACAGCTTTTTGTATTGGTGCGAAAGAGATAGATATAGCTAGTCGGTGTGGCCCGCAGCTCCGTCTTGAAATTATACGTTCTCATAGCCTTGTCCTGTCTGTAGTTTTATTTAATAGTCTGATGTTACATTTGTATTTGTAGGAATTTGAACTCTATGTCTTACTGTTAAGGTGTATTTTGGATTAGTTAGTTAGTACAGTTATGATGTTTTAGAATAGATTTGAAATTTAGTAATGGGGGGTGTTCGACACAGACACCGAAGTCGGGGTTTAGAATTTCAGTACAGCTTCGGATAGCCGCGAAGCGCTGCTTTTGTTGGCTCTACGATTGTTTACCGAATTCGAATGTTCTTTTTTTTTAATTTTTAATTTTTGAATTACCTTTCGCGGCTTAACGGATGTTATTTTTTTTTTAAACTCGATTCGAATAATGAAACTGGCAGTTTAGGAAACTTGTTCGAATTATAAAAATCCGTCGGTAAGAAAACTTTTTAAAACGTAAAGTGGACAGTGGACTTAGTGTTAAATAGTGTTGTGCGGCGCGAAATTATTCTAAAAAAATATTAAATATAATATTATTAAATATTAAAATTATCAATCGTGAAATGGTAGCTGAATTTAATATAATAAAATAGGTAAGTGAGGTGCCCATAGAGAATGTAACAAGTTTTTTTTCTTAAAAAAAACATTTTGTGGTGGTGTTGCAATTAAAAACATTTGGCATGTCGATCGGTTTGGTAGAATGAGTCGCATGCGCAGACAATCCTGTTCCCCTGGTAGGCCATGACATAGCTGGAATGCAGACCTTAAGGCAGGAGGTAATTTTATTACTAGATTTATTTTCTAATAAGACATAACAAGACATATTTTATTTTATGATAAAAATACATCATAGTTGATTCATAAACAATTTTGTTAAATGAATAAACAAATGCCAAAAAGTGTTTTAATCTATAGTTTTTTTTTATTTAAATATTTAGATAAAGAACATCGAATTTGTAGTTAATTCAATTTAACAGATGAGTGGATGGAAAGGATAAGGAAATGTCCTATTTCTGTTTGTCCTCTCCTCTGTCTAATAACAGTAGGAAACGAATACTGTTTTCAAGTAAGCAAGCGGCTACTTGAATTCGCCGAAATGCCGAACCGCTGATGCAGATACGTTTCCTATCTTTAAACGACAAAGGATGAGATGCATAAAAAGAGATCTCCCTTTCAATGTGTCCTCTTCATTAAATGTACGTTCCAAATATGGACTGAAGATAAAATCTTGCTATTTTGCTATTGTATCTAATTAAAGAACCATAATCGTATTTAAAACAGTTAAAATATTTGATGGCAAATACAATTTCGTTAGGTAATTAAGTGGTAGGTAGATAAAGTGTTTAAGAAAGGTATTATAAGGTGTTTCTGTAATCTTATGCGTAGATTTCTGAATGGGGTAGAGACAAGAAAGGCGTGAAGTGGAAGCAATTCCGCGTACAGTCTGATGAGTGTGGTGCCGGAGGCCTAATTTTTTTTTTTTTTTTATAAGAGAAGGGGGCAAACGAGCAGCGGGAACACCAAGGTGTTAATGAACATAGATGAAGCTGTAAATTTTGCATTATTCAGCCTAAAGGGAATAAATACACATTGGTTTTCTATAATTCCGTCTTAATCAAATAATGTAATAACTTTATAGTTGATTGTTTGTAAAATTTTAACGTGATATTTTGGAAACTTCACCGAAACGACGTGGAAAAAAAATAAAACATACGATTTGGTAATTTATAAACAAGAACATCGTTATATTTTCCGATCGTCGTTTTATTCTGATGATATTTTAGGTTATTAACGTTTAATTAATTTCTTACTTAATTAATTAATTTAATTATTTAATGAATAAAAAAAATTGCACACAAGATTAAAAAAGTTCCTATGTCTGTCTCCTAGTTCTAAGCTACCTCCCCATCAATTTTCAGCTAAATCAGTTCGACCGATCTTGAGTTATAAATAGTGTAACTAACACGACTTTCTTTTATATATGTAGATGCGAATGTAAGGATGTATGGATGAATGTTTGTTAGAAGGTATCTCCAGAACGGCTACATGGATCTCGATGAAATTTGGTATAGATGTAGAACATAGTCTGAAAGAACACATAGGTAACCAATTAAGTTTTTTTTTAATCCCGTGCAAACGGAGTCTTGGGTGACATTTAGTTATGTTATAAATGTAGACATGTGTCATTTTTACGACATTATAAGCGCAATTATGACACATATTTTCCCCTTCACTTATCACAGTGGGCGTTGACATGACATGATAGTCAGAACTTGTCAATTGTACTTGAACTTATATGTCAGAATTAAAATATAATTATTAGTCCTCTTTCTTTCCTATCAAGAAAGGATGGGAAGGGGAAGTGGATTCCTCTTCCTCTTCCCATCCTTTATTTAAGAAAAGGGCGGGAAAGGAAAGAGGACTAAAATTAGGTCTCCGGGACCACACTCATCAGATGAAATCCGGAATTGCTTCCATTTCACGCCTGTCTTCTTTGTGATCGTGGTATTGTACAAGTGGTGGTCCATTCATGAAACAGATATTGTTGCTAGCGTTTCATCCTCATCAGCTCAGTATATGTCCCCACTGAGGGGCTCGGAGCCTACCCTAATTTAGAGGTGACTAGGGCATAGTCAACTACGCTGGCCAAGTGCGGGTTGACTTCACACATATCATTGAATTTCTTCTCAGATATGTGCAGCATCACGATGTTTTCTTCACCGTAAGAACGTCGGATAAATGTACATATATAAATCGGAACACACATTGGTACATGACGGGATTCGAACCCGCCATGTACCAATGTGTAGCGTTTAACACTGTTAAATCAAGTTCAATTATGATTTTAAATTAAATGTATACTTTTATTTATGTGATTATTTCTTTAAAAAATTTCATCAAAATCAATCTCATAATTTTATTGAACATTATGTTACTTCGAAATCATCTTATTACTTATTCAACTTACGTGAAAATACATTATTTAATTATACTGAACTCATTTAATTAAGTTATATGAATATTTTTTTTTTATATTGATAATTTATTATATAGTGTCTGCATCAATTATACAAAACCTAATTACCATCTATCCATTCAGCCTCGTTACGCCCACTGCTGGGCATAGGCCTCCCCCAAAGATCGCCACGATGATCATTTGTGGCCATCATAAGGGAGGATTACCTAATTACACTTAATTTAAATCTAATATATAAAATTTTCGTGTCACAATGTGCGTTCCCGTACTCCTCCGAAGCGGCTTGACCGATTCTCATGAAATTTTGTGAGCATATTGAGTAGGTCTGAGAATCGGCCAACATTTATTTTTCATACCCCCCCCCCATTTTTAACTGCGCGCGGACGGAGTCGCGGGCGACAGTTAGTATAATGTAGAAACTAAAATATGTCATTAAAAGGTGTCCCTTTAGGCGAGGTTCCGAAGATACTGGCAGCGTTCCACCTTAGAATGGCTAAACTAATTCTTTGTCCGAGGTAGCTGCCAGCTCTTCAAATATCTTCTTCGAATTAATTACCTTCTTTATTTATATTGTACAAAACTGATATTTAAAAAATACCATCACAAAAAGTCTCAAACTAGTTCACTGTCCTATTATACTAGAATAAACACCGACTACCGAAAACAAATAATTAGTACCTTGTTAAACATCTCTGACTTCAAGCTCATAATTAAACAGGGATAGTGCAAATATCTCTGTAAAAAAAAAACAAAGCCGTACTCATTTGCTAGTTAGTGAGGCGTGCATTTTGCGAATTTCTTATAGTTTTGCGAACCGTCGGGATTACTTAGTCCAACCATGCGTGTCTAGGGAGGAGAATTTATCGATATTCTTTAATGCACATCACTAGAATCTAGTAGCACCATTGTGCTTATGTTCTAAGTTATATCGATAAGAAATGCGCATCACTAAAGTCATTTTATTAAGCACGGTAGTCCTATCATTGAAAAGCTAAAGAAATTAGACCTATACTATGACGAACTAGACGCTTTTTGTCGTATTATTAAATTGTAAAATTTAAGACATTTATAATAGATAGAGGTAATTGTATTGTGTTAAAAATGTTAACTTCTAGACAGATTCTGTAACTGTTAACTTCTAGACAGCAATTAAATAGTTTATTATCTTCACAATTTCCTGCGCTTGCGCATACTTTTTACCTGAATTTATAAAATACTAGCTTTTACCCGCGACTCCCTCCGCGCGGAACAAAAAAAATACACACAAAATAAAAAAGTTCCTATGTCCGTCTCCTAGTTCTAAGCTACCTCCCCATCAATTTTCAGCTAAATCAGTTCGACCGATCTTGAGTTATAAATAGTGTAACTAACACGATTCTTTTATATATATAGATAACTTGTAGGTAACAAGTGACAGTCGAATTGAGTACTTTTTACTCAACTGACTGCATGAAATAATTTAAAAAAAGTAACAAAAAAAACATTTCAAAATATCGATACCATTCTCTAACATCACTAGTAAGCTCGTGCCTATAAAAAGAGGAGAGTGTACTTCTTTAAATAAGGTTAAATAACGTCGAAGTCGTCATTTAGACCGCGGCTGTGAAGCTGGTGTAAGGTTACAGATACAATGGTGGAATGACTACGACAATATGATTTAATTGTTATTTATTAATAAAGTACTTCACTATTAATTATTTAACTACAAGTGTATACAAAATTAACTTCTAAATTGAACATAAATAGACATCTTTAATTTGGTTTGATTTAGTCAATTACTTAATCATTTGATTTGATGAATTTATTTAATAAATACTTAACACTTTGATCGCCTCTAATTGATATTATGGACGCAAACATCATCATCTCTTTGACCTTGTCTAACCTACGTAGGGGTGGTGCACCAGGTTTCCGTCCTCCAAATGAATCTATCTGCCGTCATCTCTGTCACCCCCTTCTTGATCACGTCATCTTTCACGCAATCCATCCATCTCTTCCTAGGCCTACCTCTACCGGTGTACCCCTCCACAGTCATGTTTAACGTTCTCTCTGCCACATGCGATTCTTCCTTCCTCATAACATGCCCATACTACGATAACCTTGTTAAACGTTGTTATAAGAGTATGTTTTAAATATGTATATCATAAAAAGTAATTTGTTATTTTATTAACATCGTATTTCGGAATCCTGCGTAATAATTTTAATACTCATAATTTCTAATAATGTCTAATATCAGCTTGCGATAATAATGTTTACATTTAGGCTAGAATTTAATTCAAAAATTGTCTAAATTTTTATCGTTAGGCACTGACGGTTTGACATAGCTGATGTGAAGTTTAGGCCAAGTGCCATCTGAGCACGGCCACCTCAAGCCTGGTGAAGCTGTAAATACCTCTTCAAGGCAAACAATGACTGCTCAGTCACATAAAAAATAAATTAATTGCTGACGTTTAATTAATAATTACAAAGTTAATTTAATTTTCTTGAGGTAAGAATTACGGTGTTCAAATATAACCATATAAGCTATAATATAAATGCTTATATTTTAGGCTAAAAATCACTATATATAGGTGATGAAAAATATCTAATATATAAAATTCTCGTGTCACAGTTTTTGTTCCCGTACTCCTCCGAAACGGCTTGACCGATTCTCATGAAATTTTGTGAGCATACTCAGTAGGTCTGAGAATCGGCCAACATATATTTTTCATTTTTTTTTAACTGCGCGCGGACGGAGTCGCGGGCGACAGCTAGTTTTATATAAAGAAAAGTTACTGGTACAAAAGAAAATTACAATACGCACAATATTATGCAAACTTATGTAAAAGAAATCACGTAAATAAGACACACAGGCAAGGACTAATCTTACTAATATTATAAATTCGAATGTTTAGATGGATGGAAGTTTGTTTGAAGTTATCTCCAAAACGGCTCAACAGATCTTGATAAAATTTCGCATACATATAGAACATAGTCTAGAAGAACACATACGCTATATATTAAGTTAATTTTTGATGCTGCGCGGATAGAGTAGTAGCGATAGCTAGTCTACCCTTTTAATTTTTTTTTTAAAGAAAATTTTCTGAAGTAATAAATTATTTTTCTAACAAAGATTTCTGTATCGAGAATTCTTCATCTAGCATTTGTTTATCTAACATCGAATTCTTTACGTTATAAAATCTTAGGAATAGCGTAATAATTAAAACAACACCACACAAAGTTCACTAACCATGTCCCAAAATGTGCGTCTCTAGTGATGTGACATGTGGTCTTTGGTCTTAACGATATGTATGTTTAAAAATGTTTATGTATTTCTATCTATAATGACGAGTTGATTTAAATTAGTTTAATTTAAATAAACTTTATTTTAAACTTAAAATAAACTTTAAGTTAAATCGGTAATGAAGTTGTAAAGTTTTGGAAAAGGAAGCTTTGATTAATTTATAAGAAAATTCATACGTAAATATAAATAAATATTTTAAATAATTTAACTATGCTTCTATTTTAAAAAATATAATTTTAGATTTTTTTACAGAGCTAAGACTAAGAAAGTTTATTTTCATTGACCGATTAAAAGGTTTATTTAAGGGTTATAAAACCTTTGTCTTTGCTCAATAAATAGTGATAGACTATTTGCCTATTAAATTTATTATGAACACTATCAAATTATTAATATTAAGATAATTATTTCAAAATCAGAGCGCATCACTATTCACGACAAAATAAACGAGCGGGACACATCGCAGCGAATGACCATAAGGTCCGAGAACAATCGCCACATGTGGCCACAGATTAACGAAAAGAAAAACAAAATTAATATCACCTGCTATCCCCTTCACACACCAACAATCCGTATTCATCCGTCTCTATCGAACGCTCAACGAAATCATTCTTGGAAGTGCCGGAGCGGCGCACGCGCACAATGCGGGTGTTGTGAGCACGAATTCCATATTCAAAAAGCGAAAAAAAACGGGTGCGTTCAACGTTTGCTGAAATGCTTCGAAAATTTTATTTCTATTGTTTAAATGCACATGTACTAGAATAAGGAATCCTTTTTATTCTGTCCCTTTCAGTATTATGTTTAAAATAATATTCTTTCTAATTAATAAAATTGTCACAAAATAGACCTTCGCGGCTACTTTTTATGTACTTTACGTCTTGAAGTCTTTACAAGTGCCCTTAAATTGTAAAATATACGAGTGGTCGAGTGTTTCCGTTTCGTCGGCTGTGTTCATCGAATGGGAGTTTTTTTTTATTGGACACAGGTAATCAAACTTTAATTAAGGAAGATTGATTAGGAAAACTGCGAGTTAGAAATTAGATCTGCAACACCTCTATTTTCCGACTAAATCTAATACAAAATACAATGAGATTGCGACACGAAGAAAAAAAACTCATTTGTTTAATTTTAACTCTATCTTCTCTTTTCCTACCAAAAAAAAGTTAAGGCGGGAACATATTTTGAATAAGGAATACTTCTTTGACTCAAAAAACCCTTATGCAGTTGGAGTAAAACGATTTCTATTTCTTAAAAACCTACTATACTTTTTATAACAATGGCAACTTATTAAGCGGCCAGTTAAATTCGCTAAAAATGATAGGTACATTTGCAGAGGTGCTGCATTAAATCTACAGAGGATGGGACGCACATAATGTCGTAATTCCCCTTTTCATGTGTCGGCAGAGGACTAAAAATTTGGCTTCATTTTGTTAATGCTTGCCAGTTGTAAACTACCAAACATTCAGTTAAATGTAATAGGCGGGCAACACTGAACGGAACCGTCAGTTTCAATATGTTTACAGTGATTGCTCACAAAATATAATGATTGTGAATACCATGATGAATATACATCCGTTCGATGAGCAACGATGTAACGTCGAACTGGAACTCATTTCTTTTTTAGGGAATGACTGAGAAATGTCACTGAGTTATACAAGGATCTTTAGAGGAAAGAGTTGTCGCTCTTGTAAACCTATTTAGTAACCACAAAGATTTTGGACTTGGGAAACATTGAATTGTTCTTGACAGGTCTAAACTGCCTTGTATTCTTTTTTTGTCAAACAATTTTTGACTATTTTAAATAACATTATGTATAAATTGTTTGGGATTTACGATTTGTAATCTTTTTCATAGTTAGCATAGTTAATTTTAGCTCTTAGTCTATAACTGTCAAATGTCAAATTTTTGATATTTTTATTTGGTTCTTAACATTAACCGAAAGTCAGGAACTATTTTGTTAGCAAATACGTGAAGCTGGTTTGTAACAGTTTGATTACGTAATTATAAACTTAGGCTTTAGATTTTTTTAAATAATAAACTAGTTGATATTTTTTCCATAGCATCAAAAAAATAAAGAACTCTCTTAAAGCGATAAATTGAACCCTTTTGTTTCTTTTAAATGATTGTTTTGTTCGAGTCAATATTTATTAGGTAAACAAATTAAGTATTGGTTTGCGGAACTCAGCACTTGAATTATATTTTTGTTTACGTTTTTACAATAAGACATTGTTTTGTGGTGATTAAAAAATAGTCAATTAACTAAACGCAAATTTACATACGCACTCAATTTAAAACATAGACAAACTTAAAGTTTGGGTCTCTGTGGTCCTAATTTTTTTTTTGTTGATCTCCCTTAAAATACTCCCCTGTTCCAACCAGTAGTGTACTTCGTCACGATATTGTGGGTGGTCTTACTTGCGAATTTGGACTATAAATAAACTTGGTGTTAATTCGACCACCAAAAAGTCTGAAGTAAACAGCTGGTATATTCGTCAAAAAATGTACTTGAAATGTCTCGTTTTTAATTAAATTAAATTAAAACAGTTATTTAATTAAATTTTATTTTATTTTGTTTTTTGTCACAATTTAAAAATCTTGAATGCTGTAAGAACTCCACTAAAGTTTATGTTTTCCTAGTATGGCTTTTGTATCAACTGGTTGACAAGCAGGATGTAACAATAATTTGATATTCATACAATGTACCAGGCTCCCAGAAATGTGTAAGAGTCGCCCCAAAAGATAAGAATCGGGGTTCCTTTCAACGCGACTTTTATCTTACATCTAACGCATTCGGGGGATCGACATCTTTTTGTAAAGGATTTGTACTGCCTTATCAAGATCCCTTTTATTTCGACTAGATTAAATTTGTATTAGGATTTTATTAAAATTAGACGCATCATAAGCCGTCACTATAAAACATTCCCTCGCTTTTTATATCTTCCCGAATGTAAAAGTGGACGTTTAAACGAATAAGTAAGGGATACGGTTTATGACAGATGTTGTTTATTAGAAGGATTGTATTAGTTACAATACTTTTTAATAGTACTACTAGGAGGCAAACTAACCAGTGAACTTATGAAATATGTAGTAAGGTAGTAACTCTACCCACAGATATCTGCAGTTAATAGTAAGGTTGTAGATACGTTGCGTTCCTTTAATGTATAGAGGAGAGGACGTCCAGCGAAACGATATTTTTTCTATATGTCGGGTGTCTCCTCTATTCGGGTTATCTTGAAAACGGTTTAGTAACAAGCTAGTGCGGATCTCTTTTTTTATATCGGGGGGAAAAACTTAATAGGTACCATGAATTTGTGGGAAAGGCAAGATTATGTGAGATCCCTACTCATTAAAATTCATTGGTGGTCATACTCAAGTGCGACTGTGAAGGTCCTAGTATCTCTAAAGTAACGCTTCGAGACTCTAATCACTGTTAACAATGAGATAATGTTCTAGGTACAGATTCATTTTTAGTTTAAACACATGTCACCACTTTTATTGCACGCTGACATTAGACATTACTAGACCTTATTAGAAATGGGATCTAGACAAATAAATAACAAAATACTGGACGTAGTTTTTGGTAATAAATATTTGAGGATAAAATTTACAACAACTTTAAAGTCCTTAATATCGATCAGCGGCGGTCAAAGGGTTAAAACACATCTTGTTAATATTATAAATGCGAATGTTTGAATGGATGGATGGATGTTTGAAGGTATCTGCAGAACTGTTAAACAGATCTCGCTGAAATTTGTCACTGATGTAGAACCATAGTCTGAAAGAACACATAGGCTACTAATTACGTTTTTTTTTAATTCCGCGCGGACGGAGTCGCGGGCGGCAGCTAGTGTTTAATAACTAAACAGTGGTCTAACTGTATTTTTGGAAGTACAGCTTGTTTTGATAAAAAAAAACTAATCAATGTATAAAAAATTTAGTACAACCAGGATATCATAAAAGGTAATGTAGTGGCCTACATAAGTTGCCGACGTTCGCCGAATACGATCCACGACGGGTACCTTTGTAATCCGAATTCGTAACACAAACATGCGCACATTGCAGACGAGCCAGTACATAGCTGACATCATTGCCGACCACCAGGAGTGCATAACATGTCTATAGGTACACACATCAAAAAAGTCTAAGCAACACATACTATTTCAAGTTATTAATCAATTATTTTATCATTTTTTACCAAGTAGGTAATACTTATGTACACTTTTTTGATCTATAGGACATACTGGCTGGTTGTGAAAAAAAATCGAGTATCATTTGTTTTTTTTTTTCACAAATTCAAAAGCGAATGCATTTGTTCGAATTTTACAGCGTTTTCTTTGCTTATTAAAATTTAGTATTCGGTATCAATTTTAAGATTCAAACAATAATTAAAAAAAGTTTTGAAAAAATTTGAATTTTGAGACATTTTTTACGTTATGGAGCGACGTCATTTGAACACAGATGAAGTGCAGAGAGCTGTAGGGATGTTGCAAGCGGGAAGAACTCAATCTCAGGTATCTCGGTATTTTGGTATCAACAGAAGCGTTATTTACCGTCTTCATCAGCGTTAAACTAACACGGGAGATCCTGCTGAGCAGCACCCAGGTCGAGGAAGGTGTACAACAACACGGAAAGATCGATACATACAACTGACTGTAAGACTCCAGCCGATGTTAACCGCCCGAGAGATAGGTTTGAGGCTACAAAATTCAAGTAGTGTTGTTGTTAGCTGCCAAATTGTGTGAAATCGATTGCATGAGTATGGCCTACGAGCACGACGGCCAATTAGGTGCCCACCGATACGTCACGGGAATCGCGCTCGTCGAAATGAATGGTTTAGGCAACACATTATATGGACCCGGAAACAATGGGATAAAATTTTATTTTGCGATGAGTCTCGATTTGGGTTCTAGCCTGATACTAGAAGGGTAAGAGTGTACCGTTGTCCTGGAAATACTGAAAGACTGAGGTGGCTTCAGGAAGTGCATCCATACAACGACTTAACAGTTATGGTATGGGCGGGTATTATGAAGAACATACGAACAGAGCTCGTTTTTGTAAATGGTAACATGAACGCTGTAAATTACGTTGAGGATGTTCTAAGACCTTATGTCCATCCATTCGCACAAGCGCTTGGCTTCGATTTCACCTTGATGCATGACAATGCGCGTTCGCATACAGCTTTGCACACACGGGAGTACTTGGCAAGGGAAAACTTCCTGGTATTGCCTTGGCCTGCACAATCACCAGACCTCAACCCCGTCGAGCATGCGCGGGACATGCTCCAGAGACGTGTTTTAAATGACTTGGATGGAGTGACAACAACCCAACAACTGATGGACTTACTAAAATTTCATTGGGAGCAATTACCGTAGGATCACATTAACAGTCTCATCGATTCTATGAATAATAGGTGCCAGCAAGTTCTCCATAACAGAGGAGACCACACTTTGTCTTAATTTATGCAATTTTTGTACAACCATTTAATTTTACTTTAAGTTTAGTTGATTAGGCACCTTACTTTGTACTACGTACAAACATTCCTTACTCGTAATTATTGGTTATTAAGATTATTAAAAAGTAAATAAAAAAAATAATTGTTGTTTAATATTAAAAAAGCATTAATAAATAATAAAAGTACGAAAATTATAAGGATTTAATGCGAAAACACATTGTAAAATTGAAATTTATATGTGTTGCTTAGACTTTTTTGATGTGTATAGATATCAACATCACTATGATAGGGCTGTCAACTAACAGATTAAATTAACATACCTTTAGGCAAATAAAACACCATTAAATTCATACTTTCTTTGGTCTTCTTCTCTTTGTAGCCATCCATATAAAATCTCATTACTTTTTTATTCATGTTATCATCTCTCCACATAACATGTCCAAACAATAAACCTTCTGCTTCTCAATTTCTCCACCACTGGTGTTATTTTCAAACTTCTATAATATACAGCATATGTACATCCATCTTTGCATACGCATCTTAGCCACGAGCGATCTCCTTTCAGGTCTTACGATTGCCTTCAGATCTTAGCCCTTAGTCCTTTAACCTTAAGTGACATTATTGAATCACAAGTCACAACTATGATCTGTCGCCATTTCATCTAACCTGCATTTATTCTTCTTTTCACATCCCAGTCAATACCAACGTCGTATTGGACGAGTAAATCGAGGAACTTAAAATCAGACCAGTTTGGTAGATAACGATTATTTAAGGAATAATTTATATACCGTAAATTATATAAATTATTACCTTAATTAAATACCGATTATAAGGTAATTTGGTAGGTAACGCATCTGTAATTACGGTTGTCTATGGGCAGCGGTTGCTTTGATATTTAGGCGGACTCAGGTGACTGCTTACTTTGCGGACTTATGACACAACTAGCTGTCGCCTGCGACTTCGTCCGCGCGCGATTACAACAATATTTAATTAGTAGTCTATGTGTTTTTCCAGACTATGTTCTACATCTATACCAAATTTCATCGCGATCCGTTGAGCCGTTTTGGAGATACCTTCAAACAAACATCCATCTAAACTTTCGCATTAATAATATTAGTAAGATTATTTATTTCCCAATTAAATTACTTACTCTATAGGTATATTTGTAAAGTAGAGATTTGTACCAGAGGTACCCGCGTTTCGTCTGATGAGTGTGCGTCCGAGCTTTTAATCCTCTTTCCTTCCCACCATTTCCGAATAAGGAATAGATGGTAAGAGGAATTGAAAAGATTTTCTTTTTTCTGTACATCCTCTCTCCTGTCTATTAAAGGTAGGCGATGCACCTGTAACATTCTAATTGCAGATACCTCTCTCTCTCTGCGCATCGTTTCCTCACTCCTGAGGGTCGCGACCTCTCGTCATGACCATCTCGCGAAGGCAGGTTCTCCATTCTGTGCGGTTCTCGGCGCTGTGGATGGCATTATGTTTGCTGGAGTCGAGTGCGGTGCATAATTGGTCAGTCCAGCTACCTACATGCGATCAATTTGCTATAGTAGCAATTTCAGAATGTATGCATATAAAAGATTGATCAGTTTTTTATAGATTGGTCGGAACTTAACAAAGTTTGGGAACCACAGATAAACTCGTAGATGATTGTTCGAAATTCAATAGTAATTTGGGCGGAAGGGGCGTGGCTGATGGGCGGGGCGAGAGAGAGATAGGACACTGCGGATGTTCCTTGTTCCAATTCGCGCAGCTGTTTCCATTCGTTTGCCGAATTTTGGCGGCATTGTCTATGGTAGTTTTTATTTTTTTATTCACGGGTTTATGGCTGGTTTTACTTTTTATTTTTTATTAGTTGTCAGGTTTTATTTTTTTTGATTTGTATTCTGTGTTAATATTTTTTTTTTTGAGTTTTTAATTGCTGTAGTTCGGAGAAATTGTAGGAAAAATCCCGTCGTATTAACTTTAATCTCCGAGTTACTAGTTTTTTATGTAGAATTTGTTAACATATTATTTTATAAATTTAATATTTACATAAAGCAGACCACATGTGGAGTATATAAAAATACATCTTATGTTGAATAATAATTAATAGCATTTTTAGTTCCATCCACAAATATAAAATTAATATTTTAATAGTCTATACATAATTTTTAATATATATGTGAATAAAGTACTAAGTGATATTAAAAATTCTTAGAACAAAAATAATAATATTAAAATTAATTTCTAAATGTAATAATATTAATAAAATTGGATATAAATTTGGAAATAGAATAATAAAATTCTCAAATAAATTAAACATAACATATTACGACAAAATGCAAAATTTATTTTTAATAATTTTTTTCGAATTTCGAAATGGCGTCTCATTGGTCTCGTTTAATAACAGAAGCATTATTACCAACCACTGCCAAGGTCATAAGGTCATAACATTGAGGACAACAATTCGAATAATCGACAACTTTAACGTGACAAGGTTTTTGTTATGTTGGCACTAAAAATGGTAAACAACGGAAATTGACGTCAACGGTTAACAAATAATTAATGAATTATTTTTACTTATACAGTGTTATGCACTCCTGGTAGATTTTTTTCCGGTTATGTTAAAAACACTGTTTAAATGATAAAATTTAATTTTAAAAAAACTTGAGAGGACACCCGGATGGAACGAAGTTCCTATGAATTTTCGTTATATATTGTCACGTCGTTGCCATGGTTACTATAGCAAAAAGTGTCGTGACAACTTTTCGTAAGAATTTTTTCCGTCTAGCCCCCTTTCACAACGCGCGATAAGGAACTTCGTTCCAAAAAATGTGTTTCTAATACCGAAACAAAAATACAAAAACATATTGTCATCATCCCTTTTATTCTTAAAAAAAACTGAGATAAAAAAATGTCTGCACGTTCGTTTACGAAACGTCATTGAAAACTTACGATGTCATCTTGTAGATGTATGTAGACATGTTGTCACTGTCCCATATAATTTATGCAGTTTAGATACAATTTATATGAATGAACTTAAATAATTCAAAACTATTTTGCCATTCAAAATAAATCTGTTTTCTCTAAACATTTATTTTGTTTGTACGTTAACAAATAAAAAGAACTTTTCGTGATTTATGCAATCCTATTTTTTATGGGCGGCGGCCGCTATAATAAACTGCATGCACACAATGCAGTAATTAATATTTAACTGTGTGTTTTTGAGACCAAAATCTTAGTTTAAAACATTTTGTTATTTCTGTTTTGTCAAAGATAAGGACAGGGATGACGATATGTTTTGAATTTAGAGATTTTAGTTTTAAGAAACCCACGGTAAGTCTGATTAATTATTATTTATGAGCTCCTCCTCATTTATGATGCCTTGGTACGAAATTAAGAAATGTAATAAAAATGTAATGTAATAAATAAATGTAATAATGTAGTAAATGTTAAGGTAAATTAAATAAATAATGACAGTCAAATAATTGACAATAATAATAATTAACAGGTAATTAAATAAATAATGATAATTAATTATGACTTTTCTTTTATTTTGGAAAAGTTTGAGTTGTTGTAAACTAAAATAAATTAATAATGAAAAATGGAGAAATTAAACTTATTTTGGAAATAAATAAATATCATTAAATTCATCACACAAAATATTAAAAGGATACTTAACTTTAAAACATTTTATTTGACTTGAATTGAATCAATTTTCATAATTAATTGGTCAAATTACTTTAACGAAGCTCTCTAAAATCTCTATAATTCATGAATAAGAATTCTTCTAGAAGTACAATATTAAAATTGAAATAATATCTGTCAAAGTTAATTATTAGAAAACCGCATGAAGTTTGACAGTCCAACGCCTAGTAGGAACGAGTTTAGTTTGGAACTTTAATGAGAACTTGGTCGCACAATTGATAAATTGCTATGCAATGACTAATCGAATACGGTAAGTGATTTGCGGTTATGCGGTCCTGGTAACTCGAGTACGATTTACATAGATAGTTTTTTGTGTCTTTAAATGCTGGGAACCAAAATAATCTTAATCTCATCTTAATCTTGCGGTTAAACGACAGTATGACTCACGGTCATACTCAGAGTCATTTTATAGTTGCTTTAGCGCCCTCTTAGTTTAGATTTTCCATGTTAAATATAAAGTTAAAGGATCTCTCCTGTACTCTCTCTTGATCGTTATTTTTTATATTGGTTTAGAAATCAACTACATACGGTAGCTTTTATGACAAAACAAAAATCACTCGTTATACTAGTCTATTGGTTTTATCATTCATACTTAAATACCATTTATACCCATTTACATAAAAATTATTGATAATTTCACTGCAAAATAATCTCGTTTATTAATTTACTAACTGTCACTCGTGATTCCTTTCACACGGAATTAAAAAAAACACAATAAGTAGCCTATGTGTTCTTTCAGACTATGTTCGACAATGTTTCATCAAGATCCGTTAAACCGTTCAAGAGATTCACATCCATATAAACTTTCGTATTGATAATATTAGTAAGATATTTAATAGACAAGACAGTGTAAAAAGTAAAAATCCATTCAGTAGTCTCAAAGTTAGCATTAATTTGCTACTGAAAATTTAAAAACTTTACCTGCATAAAAACAACAAAAATATTGCCAACACTAAAATAATAGAATGCGAATTAAAAAAAAAATTGCAACTCGATTACAAGTAATTTGGTTGAAGCTGTCTCCGATTAAAATCGATTAATTTATTCGTATCGCAGCGAGTTGTCGATGTTATCGCACCGTTTTGTCGACGCCACTCGCCGGGTGAGTCGACTCGCTTGTGACCTGTTTAGTTCACTAGCTGATTATGTTAAATTCTTTCTCACGTTACTGATAAACAACGAAATGCATGTTACGATAATCGAATACATCTATTTTAACACGCTTTTATTACTTTGTTAATTTTATTACCTTAAAAACTACCCATTAAATTGAGAATTAAATATTTATTAAATTTAAAATTTAACAGGATGCCTGATCGTTTAAAAAACTTACAAAATTGAAGGTAAATATAATCTAGGTAAATTATAATTGCTTTAAAACAAAAGCTTTGTACTTAAGTTTATTTATGCCTTTAAAACTGCACGCTTTCTTACTTTTTCAAGAATCTTTTTGCTTTTAAAATGTCATATCTATTTGCACAGGAATTGAGAAAGTTAAAATAAAAAGAATTTAAAAATAATAATTGAAACATTAATTAAAATAAAACTATTTTTAATTATTAACTTGTAACGCAAAAGGGGTGTGCGATGATTTAAAATAAAAATTAATAATAACCATAAATTTGTCTGCAATATTTTTTCTCTACTCGTAATTTATGTTGAATTTAAACAAATTAATGTGCAACTTACAGAGCTCTTCACGGGATATCTGTGTCACCTGTAGTTATGAATGCAAAACCACTTCTTGTGAGACTCTCATTCGATTACTTTTCTTCTGTCATACTGTTATAGTAGAGTTTCTTACTGTTATTAAGTAAATACTAGTTGCTACTAGTCGCCCATTGTTCGAAATTCCGATACCAAAAAATATCTTTTTATTATACAAATTATGTAAAATAATCGGACATTTCTTTGTATCAGAATTAAAATTGTCCTTTATATAGTGCCGGCTAAAATCGAATTGATTTGAATTTAATCGTAAATACGATGGTATTATCGATTCTGCAAGTCGATGTGACATCCTTACTGGCCGTTCGAATGTTGCGTACATTCTTAATTTAAATTAAATGTGTGTGTTTTTATTTAAATATTTTCCGCGGCTGTTTTTTGTGTATTTTTAGTAAATATTAAAGTATAAATTTATTTATAATTTTTTTTAAAATCTAGTATTGATTTAATAAATGTTTGGTTATTTAGTTGATAAAAAAATTGTTTTTCTTTGATTTGTTCGAGCCTTTTTTTTACATTATACCTAACATCGTTTGACAATATTATGAACCGCATTTCCTAGCATCTTACCATTGACTTCCACTGTCGGAAAACTCCTACATAAAAATTATCTTCCGTTAGAAACATAGTTACACCATCACATCAAATGAACATGATTTTCTTCCATCAAAAGACACAAAGTCAGTTGTTAAATAAATAATCACTGAGATTTTAATGCTCATTAAATTCCGTACCTTATAGGTTATTATATGCCGCGATATACCAATTTGTATTTACACTCACATAATAAAATTACATTGGAATTTAAACCTTATTTCTGTAGTGATAAGTTATTATTGACATTTAATCGATGAAATAATAAGTTTGTTGGTATTTCGAAGCGTTTGCCCCCCGTTGCGAGAGTATGGGAAAGGCGAGTTTTTTTTTTAAATTTCACAACGATAAGACATAAAGACGAGGACATTCTGTACAAGCCTAAGTTTATCAAGATGTTAAGCCAATTATAAAATAAACGGAATAATAATATGCTCAAAATAAACTGACATGCTTTTATATATGGGTTTCGGTAATTAAATTATAGTTATATTTGAAATGTAAAGTTATTTTTACTTTTTAACGCGAGACATTTGTAAGTCTAACTTGATAAATATTCTATTCTAAGTGGATTATAAACTACTGTTAGATCTAATTTCCACTTATCTAGCCTGATTCTGTGCGACTGACATTTGCATGGAGTTACTTTACGTCTTATTTCGACTGGCGCGACTGCTATATTTAATGAAAGTCACGTGGCAACATTCAAGCGGCTAGACACTTAGTGGAATTAGGTACTAACTACTCCTGTTAACGCTTTATGATAAAATGCATGTGTGTGATCGCTTGGTTTTTTATACGCATGAAATCTACATTAAGGGGTACCCTTAGTGAATTAATGACTAATCTGTACTAAGAGACTACTTACATGACTAAATGTGGCATTAAAAAAACCTTAGGATGAAGTAAAAAACTTGTGCTATTTGCATTAATATATAAATTATTAAAAAATGAAAAAGATTCCGATCCATAGACACGTCTATGGTTATTTTTCCAGTGGCGTTCGCCTGCGCCGCACGACGCCATAGCTACCGTGTAGCCCCCTGTGGCCGAATAAAAAACCACGCCTTTGTCTCTGGTATTTAAAAAGTTAAAAAAGCAATGTACACATACGTGATTTATAATTAAATGTATTTCTCTATCGTTCTCGAATTTGCCGTTTTATTACATAAATTACAAGCTTTTGTCCGCGATTTCGTCTGCGCAGAATTAAAAAAATAAAGGATGAAAAGTATCTCATATGTTATTCAAGACTATTTTCTAAATCTATGCCAAATTTTTATAAGATATGTTGAACCGTTGCTTAGTTATCGAGTAAATATGTAAATAAAGCTTATCCCATGAGAACCGTACATTTTTCCGAGATCATAGGTAGACTATGTGTTCTTCCACACTGTGTTCTACATCTACACAAAATTTCATCGAAATCCATGTAGCCGTTCTGCAGATACTTTCTAACAAACATCCATTCATCCATCCATTTAAACATTCGCATTTATAATATTATTAAGATTAGTACAGATGTCTAGTTCACATCAATATGTCAATAGCGAAATTGAAATCCACAACCACGTGATATAAATATAAATATTTAAAAGTTATAAACAAGACATAAGTTGATATTAAACTCAACCGTTATGAAGTTGAGACAGACAGGCGTGGCAAGGTCTTTATAATTAATTTTACGATCCTAATATTCCAAATTTTAATTTTTTTTATTTATGTTAAAAGCACAGAAGCTGGCTGGTTATAGACGGTATAAAAACTAAAAAAAAAAAAAACATATTCTCGATTACGTCAAAGTCGATTTGACAAGTTTGATGAACACGATTCTAGTTCGACGTTAGATTTTGACAGAAGCGTGTGGGTGGTCCCCGCTACAGCCACCACGCTTAATTGTTATTCAAATTAAAGGTAAAACTATTAGATTAACCTTATCAAAAGTACTTAAATTGTTTTAAGTCTTTATTAATAATTAAAAAATATAATCTTTATCTATTTTCTAACAATTTAACACAATTTTGATTTAAATACAAATAGTAATTTTCTCAAATATCATAATAACGATGAAAAATATTATACTAAACAATAAAACTTATAATGACTTTTAAAAATAACTATTTTATGAAGTATGCAAAAAGTTTTTAAGTTTTAAGTCGTTATATTTTTGTCCTGAATTGTTTAAAAATCATCATGGTGACCATATTGTCAAAGATGCGTATATTTATTTCCCTTTTGTTTTTTTTTATCGATCACATAGCAATGACTAACCTCTAACAGCCACCGACGTCACTATCTATACATTGGTGTGAAAATAGATAAGAATCTATAAAGGAATCTTAATGCTGAATAGAAATATTTTTTAGGCTATCAAAATCAAAATTTTATTGGTTGATTACATTACTATTTTAATAATAACATCTAAATAAATTTCTAGATGACCTAAACTACGGGCTATAAATACTACTGGCAACAAAGAAAATAAACCATACAATAATACTTTTTATTTAAACTAAAATATGTATTATAAATCGAACTGGCCACCAAGAGACAATTTCTTGCGTTCAAAAATGAAACAATAAATATGGCTGATAGGAAACAGTTTCCCGCGCATAGAACTGTCAGTGTCAATATCAAGTGAGTGAAAATGGTGACGTTAATGCCGTGCAATTACCTCGGCGGTACATCCCCGCGCTGCAGCCTGGACCACAACGAGCCGAAGGTCAGATCAGATTCTAATATAAAAGCACTTAACATTCACAAATATCTATTAAAATGCACTGCACGAATTGCAAATTGTACAGATAGTTGCTTGCTCCTTTTTTCTGAATGGTTTGAGCATGGCAATTGTTCTTGGTTCTATTCTGCCAGTATTTTCTGAAATTTCTTTTAAGTTTCGGCACAATATTTATTTATTTGCACACTTAATTTTAATTAATAATTAAATGCTTTTAAAAAAAACATAATATTTGTAATTTATTATTATGTACGTGTCTAAAATAAGATTTTCATTATTTTATTAATGTAAAAGGATAGCATGTTACATTTAGTACTAGGATATGTTTTAAATTTTTCATTAGCGATACATTACTGTGTAAACCTATAAAAAATAGTAAAGTTAAATTTGTAATTTTATTAAGACCCTTCGAACACAAGGCAAAGAAATCGTTAAAACTAATATTGTATGGTTGAATAATCGACGCAAATCGTCTATACGATCAGTAGACATAGCTACTACATGTCAACTATATAAATTTGCTCTACCATCTTGAAAATCGCAACAAGTTTTCACACGACGATGTTGACAGATAGGTTGGATTTCGCGATGACAGATAGACCTCTGTGTCATCGTATTGCATAAGTCGCTTAGCGACTGAACTCGTCAAGTTTCGAAGATTTACTTTGTCTTGTGTAAAAAAGGCCTTAAAATATTAGAGAATTGAAATACTACTCGTATAAATCTTTAAATTAAACACGAACCTTGCATCAACAAAAAAAAAACAATCCTCATTTGTATTGAAAAATGTTTTTAAATTTGGAACACATAAAACAATACCTAAATATTATCGTCCATACCAAATACCAACAAGTACTCGTATTTATACGCCTGGTATGTTTATGTTCTCCTAGTGGTACGTCGGATCTCATGTTACCCCATTCATACGTTAATCTTTAGGGGCCCATTAAAGTCTCGTAACCTGGTACCTACGGGACAGTGCGTCGTTAGCAACTGATACCAGGCGGTCATAACACCGAGGAGTTGGTTTACAAATCGTTGATCATTTAAGTTGCGACGAATATGACACTGGCAATGATAGCTTATCTGACAGGTCGTATTGCAAGGATACGTGAATTAAAATAACAAGAGGTTAGTAGAACTAAACTGTTTAGCAATTGTTGAATGTAAAATATTTTGTTATTACATTATAGTCATTGCTCCTCGTATAAACAGTATGTTGTTAAACAAGTTTCTCAACAGAGAAATACAGAACCATTGATACAGAGTGACTAAACCCGAAATAGCGCTATCAAGGTATACATTCTAAGACGTTGATTTCGGTATGTCATTTGACGACAATAATACAGAATAAAAAAGATCTTGTGACTTTTTTGATCTTGACAGAGGGGCGCTAGTGTGTTGTAATAATTTAGTTTCACTAATGACCACCGGGTTAGATACGTTTGACTGTCTATACATGCTAAAATGATGGCTTGATACTTAGTGGAAAGTGAATTAAATTCTTCGACTGTAAATGTCGCATAATAAATCGCAACGCATTGCGCTATCGAGGCGAACAAATTGTTTTTATTGCGGCTATCGCTGGGTGGCGCTGTATCCACGCTTCTTGTTTCTCAACTTTTATTTAAACAAAACGTTTATTGGGAATGTTAACTTTTTTTGCTTAATTTGTTATTGTCGTTGTCGTTGGTGACATAGAATTTTCTTACCATGAAGATGCGACTAAGACTTAACTACTTACCGTAGGTTTCTGAGACCATAAGATACCAGAGATAATAATATGTTTTAAACTGAAACCAACGATTAAAATTTAATCGAGTACATACGGTAGAGTCCATAACATCTTTTGTCAAATATCCCGCTTGAATACCACGATCACGCAGAAGACAGGCGTCGAATGAAGTCATTCCGCGTTTCGTTTCATCAGTCTAAACTGTTTATGACCGTCTAAGATGATCCCGACCACTACGTAGTTTGTCAAAGTTATAATCCAATTAATATCTTTCGAATTATCAACGATAACCAAACAAATATGGCGGCCGATAAATCCGATAATTTATATAGTCGGGAGCGGGAACGGCGGGCGACGGGCGACGGGCGACGGGCGACGGGCGACGGGCGACGGGCGACGGGCGACGGGCGACGGGCTACAGTCCCCGATCGTAAATATTAACACAGATAAAACAATAAACGAATTACGTATAAATAAATAACAGTTTTGTACCGGCTCTTGTTTAGTCTACAGGATGTTTTGAAAACTATAAACCGGCAAAGGAATGAATGACGGTGACCCTTTTAAATTTTTCTTATTTTAAATAGAAGAAAAATATCAAAGAAAAATAAATAAAAGGGAAGTAGTAATAGATTAATAATCTAGTAATATGACAAGAAAATACTCCATTTATTCGTAACAGCTTTTAACAATTCACCTACTTCAAATAAAGCCATTTTAGCTATGTACAACCTATGTACAACTTGAAACTAAAAAAATTATAACATCAATGAAGAAAATTGCTTTTGGTTGTTTTCCAGAAAAAAAAGTAAAACACAAGAAAAACCTGATCTTAAAACAAGAAATAAATACGAATACTTTTTATTCCAAGCAATAATGTTTTGAAACACGCCGTATAACAAATGATCCCAAAGCGCTCGAGCGCGTTGTCGCCGCGTAAAGCGTATAAATTAATGCTCGCTATCGCGAGATCGGCCTCACACCTCGCTCGCCTCGCGGGACCCGCGCGTGATTTACGCCCTTTCTCACACCCACCCCACCCTTGACTTATGAGCGCCTGGTACCTCCAGACATCGTGGGCCCGGTAATAACCGCTAAAGACAAACTGCCCAACAATGTACAAACAATTTGATGCTCTTTGGAATCTTACATACCAACCATAGACATCATAGATATTTGACATTTTGATTTTTTTTTGCACTTTTAATATAAAGTGGTTTGTTTTTTTAATCTTCATATATTTTTAACGCAAACTAGAAATGTAGTTTTAAAAAAGTCATTCCCAAAAATTCGCTACCTACAGTTACTTAAAAAGAACTAATAGTATTTAATTTGTATAGCAATATAAATTTTACGATATCTTTACAAAATTCATTAAACAAAATAATCTTCCAGTTGAAACAAACTCTTCTATCAACGTAGATAAGACGTGAAAACATTTGACTATAAGGAATTTTAGATTGGAAGTTAAAATGACACATAAAATAAAGAGAATAGATTCTGTTATCGTTTCTATCATAGATTAAAGTCCGTATATCAAATGGAGACACAGTGGCGCCCCCAAAAGGTTGTTAAATAAATTCGGCTTGATTTTATTAATGTCGTTGTTTTAATCTTGATCGGGAAGAAGCGACTTTTAAGAGTTTTATTATTTATAACCTTTAGTTATCTTAAATCTCGTTGTTAGTTTAGAAAAATTGGGATTGTTAAAATTTTTAACATGGGTAAAGTTTGTTGACATTCTCATTTAGTATGGATAGCATGACCAGGGTGTCAGGAATGCAAGTATATTATCAAAGACTTATGACCCATGTTTCATTTGACTACGCATTTAAAGACCAGATTAAAATGAACCATGATATTTCTGCAATCGAATGATAGTAGTAACAATTGAAAGTTTAATTAAATATGGCGACATCAAATAACTGCACTACTATGTCAAATTATTTCATAGTATTAAGCTTTGTTTGACGCTTTTTGTAAATATAAAGTTCTCGACAAATAGCTTGATCAAATAAATTTGTCAAAAATGTTCGATACTTTACTACAAGAGCATAAAGACGTGATTACGAATAAATTTTAAAAATAAACATCATAATCCAATTTTTAAGATTATTTTAAATGTATCCAGAGACATGGATTGTAATCTTCGTTGCAAAAACATTAATGTCGCGTTTTATTCTTTCAATATTTATTAAAGTACTGGCAACTAACACGATGGCACTATACAATTCACGAACAATCAAAAATGTCAAATGTCTATTTTATGTATTAACTAGCGACCCGCCCCGGCTTCGCACGGGTGCAATGCAAAATATACCTACTACAGAATAAATGCACAATTTATTTAAGGTACTTAAATGGATAAGGATTAATGCTGTATTGTTTAAAATCACTTCGTAAAAGAATAAAAATGGTTATGCTGGGTTATCCCTAAGAGATAGACATATACCATCGCGAACTTTTTTGTTGAACTTTTTAAGGTGAACAATACTGTAGTACATTATTTTGGTCTATCTCGTAGGGTTCAGCCAGCGTTTGCAATATAAGCGCAAAAAAACGTGCTTATTTACGACATCACATTAGAAAACTTTAAATTTATCAGTGTTTCTCTACTATATTATGCATTCATTATACATACAAACCTTCCTTAAGAATCACTCTATCTATTAAAAAAAACCGCGTCAAAATCCGTTGCGTAGTTTTAAAGATCTAAGCATACATACGGACATACAGCGAAAGCGACTTTGTTTTATACTATGTATTGAAGTCCATACAATTGTAAATGCAAATATTGTTACGGAGTCGTTATCACAGCAAGATCTCCACTTGTTATAAGTTACTATGCCCTTTCGTTGTCTTAGTATGTGGCATTATGCTGCAAATACGCTATTGTAACCTAAAGAGGTAGGTAGAGATGTTAGTCGTGTATTAGAATAATTCATAACATTACTACTATGCGTTTTAAATAAGAATGGGCGATATTTTACAGTAAATTTTACTAATACTTTTTAATAAAATTGAATTGAAGAAAAATCATTTTTTAAAATTAGGGTTGCCAGGTCGTCAAACCTACTAGCCGGACAGACCAGCCAGTTTGGCCGGACATTTGGGTAGAAAGGACACTCTATATTATTTAGAATTTTGTCTCAGTATTAATAGGTACACTCTCGTTTTGGAAATGTAAAAAGCCTAACAAAAGCTGGACAACTCGGACACCGTTTATTTTGACCGGACACGCAATCAAAAAGCATACATGTTCGGCTTTATCCGGACGCCTGGCAACGCTATCTGTATGTATGTCCGCAAGACCACGTTTGTTCGGGGTACTCTAAGAAACGACTCGACCGATTACGATGGTACTTTGACGGGAAGGTAGCTGATGCATACATGCATATTATAGGTTACTTTTTTAATTCTGCGCTGACATAGTCTCGGGCAACTGCTAGTTTTGAAATATATCTTTTTACCACAACAATCCTTGTTAATTACTAGCTTTTGACCTTCGACCATGTCTGCGTGGAATTAAAAAAAAGCCTATGTTTTCTTCCACACTATGTTCTACATCTATGCTGTATTACAACGAGATCCGTTTACCTTTGTACGTAATAAACATCCATCCATACATCTAAGCATTTATATTACAATTAAGGTATTAATTTGATATCAACTTTGTTACAGGCGAAGAGGCCAAGACCTGATACAGGCACTGATGTTCGGTAAGTAATATAAAGCCTATTTGACTACGTGTAGTCCTACCAAAGCTTTAAATAATTACTAAAAGTATTTTAAGACAATTTACAAATCATCCATAACAAGGAACCTTAGGTAAACATTTTTTTCGTCTAATAAACATGTCTAAATTTAAAAAAACAGATTAATTGTGAATCTATTCCATTTTGAAGTCGGTTAATAAAATAAACTTTAAAGTTAACAAACATAAATGATTATGTTTAAATGTAAATTTAATATAACTGGTAGCTATAGCGATGTAATTTCCATAGACTATCATTATAAGTAACCATAAAGTAAACGGTACATAGAGCTTAAATAAAGCCAAGCTTCCACTAGGCTTTGATTATTTTATAATCATAAATATTTTTATCAAATTTAAAACTTATTATTTAAGAAATTAAGAAGGGAGTAACGGTGGAGCAGTTGTTGAGCGTTGGTCTTAGACTAAACTAGACTTGATCGAAATCTATATAATCAGATTCAATCCCCGACATGTTCAAATGTGTTTTTAATAAAAAGTACATTTAATCCGAAGATATTTGGGTAAAGAAAAACGTCGTGATGCGTGATATTTGCGAAGAAATTCAAAGATATGTGTGAAGTTAACCCGCACTTGGCCAGCGTGATTGACTACCCTCCATTCAGCCTCGTAACGCCCACTGCTGGGCATAGACCTCCCCCAAAGATCGCTACGATGATCGGTCCTATGCAACCCGCATCCAGGATACTCCCGCAACGTGTAGTGGCCGTAATTCTAGTACTTTGCTGCCCCATCCGCCGTCCGTTCTGCGGGCAATATGGCCAGCCCATCACCACTTAAGGTTTACAATTCTTCGGGCAATGTCGGTCTATGGCCGTCTATGGCAACTATGGCCTAGTCACCCCTAACTTAGGGTAGGCTCTAAGCCGCGAGATTGATAACATACTATATGAGATGACTATTTAATTTAATTATCGTACCTAATACAGGTTAATACAGCCTATCTGTGAGTTTCTTAGTTTACCATTTTGTTAACATTTATTGCATCCCTTTTATTCTCTTTAATTAAATAGAGACAACGATATATTTAAATACAACTGTTGCAGTAGAATTTCACGATATGATGCTGGCAGTTTGAAAATAAACAAATACTTCAAAAAATTATAAAACTTCGAACTTTAATCTCTCAATCTACAACAATGCAAGGGATCGATAATCCCCGACTAATCCGTACATTGTCGGTACACAATTGCCGTGTAAAGAGATGCTCAATACAAACTCTTCAATGGAACACGCCCCAGTTTTTATAAACGCATTATCACGCTTCGATCAAAGGAAGTTCAGAATGAGGTTTTATATTACAGTGGCTGTATACGGCTTAGAAGCGTTTAAGCCATTTTTTTCAGTACATTTCACTTTCGCGAATTATATCTTATGAGTAGAAATGTTTATTTTATTAAAAGTTTGATAAATTTTATATTTTAAGATTTCGTGCTTTAAAACAATTATCGTTACTTCAAGGAAACTTCTTGCTCAACCGTACCTTAACGTACCTTCCATAAAAGACAAAAAAAATTTTTTTTGAACTCTCACCCCCACCAAGGCGCTTGAAAGACGAAGTTATATAGGCCACTATAATATTCTCGGGAAGACGGCAACAACGAGTGGTCTTGAGTTGCCATAGTTATGTGAGGGCACGAGAGGGGTCACTTTCCCCTTGGTCATGCAGGTTTCATTGCGGTGTGTTCCTTTGGACATCCCGGGACTCTCACCAGTAGGAGATGGCTACCGAGAGGGTTTTTGTGAGTCAAGTCTCACATAACGCTGTTTTTCCCCCAGAAGGCAGGGCCTTTGAAGATTTCCCCCGCAACTATAATGTACATTTTAAGATTTATTTTAAACTAGCTGTCGCCCGCGACTCCGTCCGCGCGGATTTAAAAATAAACGTATTAAATAGCCTATGTGTTCTTCCAGACTATGTTCTATATTTGTGCCAAATTTCATCAAGAACCGTTGTGCCGTTCTGGAGATACTTTCAAACAAACATCCATCCATCTAAACATTCGCATTTATAATATTAGTAAGATGTTACTTGTTGCTACAACTAAATATCTCGGTTTACACAGTTCAGTTGAAAAATATCAAAATAGCTAGTTGCCAGCTAGCAACAAGCTGTTTCCTCAATTGATTACAGCTACGGTACTTTTGCACATTTTAAAGATTGATTAATTTCCCATTTATTTAAATCCTTAATTTGTAATAATATATCAATTAATCAAAATTAATAAGTATTCTGATGACATGACTAACTCTGAGATGTCATCAATTATTTAAATGGAAGACTATTAAGATCTTCTATCCGACTTTAAAAAAAGATAAATGTATTTTGGTATTCGACAAGGCGCATACCAATTTAAGCAACGAATTAGTCGGGTTAATTAGTGGTTAACGTAAGCGACGTTCCGTTTTTTTTATCTGTGAACGATTTTTCGTTTTAAAATAAACAGTTGTACATTCCTGTCTAATATAAATCAAGTTTCCGAACTGATTTCGTTACGCGGTTTTATTTTTTTGTATTGACAGCCAGGATTCGAAGTGTCAAATGGCATTTGTACTTTTTTAATTTGTTTCCTCTCATTATAATTTTTTATCTGTTCTTTTTTAATAGAGGTATTTTAGTCAAAGAATATAAATGTTACACATTTTTAGATTTCTTAGATTTGCGTATTTAAAATTCAATTTCAATGTTACCTTACCTAATCCTTTTGTCTAATAATGAAATTTCATGTTACACATGTATTGAAACATGTTATTATCTTTCAACGTGTAAGAGAGAGATGACAACAAGTTTCATAAAATCACCATGACACATGTCACAGTATAAAAAGCCGTATTCATTTTAATTACGTAATAATCTATATTTAACACTTTCATACATCATTTTTACGAAACCTCACTGGCATTCGGGTCATTTGTTTTAGAAGACATCTGGTTTTTTTTTCGTTGTAATTTTTGGCAGTTGACAAAAAAAAAATAAGAAGCAATTAATAGAATCTGAACGCAGCGGAGCGGGTGACACGTGGAAGCCAAATGGCGGTTGCAAAGGAACTTTTAGGGTTACCTATAATAATATTAACTCTTTTAAATACTTTTTTTTGACAATTTTTCATACATTATAAAAGTATTAATTAATATAAAAACCTTCTGCAACTCGTTATACATGTTTAATTTACTGTTTGTTAGATTTTTCCAAATTAATCAATCATTAAATTACATCTAAAGAAACACTTTTATGTTAGATCTATATATAAAAAAGAAAGTCGAGTTAGTTACACTATTTATAACTCAAGAACGGCTGAATCGATTTGACTGAAAATTGGTGGGCAAGTAGCTTAGAACCAGGAAACGGACATAGGATAATTTTTACCCCGTTTTCTATTTTTTATTCCGCGCGGACGGAGTCGCGGGTAAAAGCTAGTGATTAATAAATACTTTCAAAGCTAACAAAAGTATATTTCAAATAACAATAATTGCAATAAAATCAATGATGTTTAAGTAGAGTCAAATAACAAAAACAAACCCATACAATGTTAATGTTCATAGATGTTCGCAAAACACATTGTTGCAAGTAATACGTGAAGATATGCCTTTACTTACCATATTACTATTTATTACAAACACTATTTGAAACATAGTTATCTCTGTTGTTCATACAAGAATATGATTTTAGTTTACTAAGCGAATAGATAAGCAGGATTTTTGTATAAACTATACTTACGTTGTAATACTATGTTTAGTATTGCGAAATACAAAATACTTAGTAGTAATTTTAAAAGGAAGAACACACAAGGCACGTCGCATCTGCAATTTATTTTAATACTAGCAGTTGTCTGCGACTTCGTCAGCGCGGAATTTAAAAAAGTAGCCTACAATATTCTTATAATGTCCCGTCAAAATGTCTTTCAGCTATTTAAGAAATTAACCGGAACAAACTGACTTATGAACAGACAGACAAAAATTTTGAAAAACTAGTTTTTCGTTATCACCAAAATAACAATAATAATACATCTTATGTACTAAATGTGATTTTTTTTTTTCGAAATTACATACACTTCAATTTTATTAATTGACATATAATATATTTTTATAAGAATATAATTACATTTCATACTTAACACTATTTCTATCATTCATTAAGTGATCATAACTTTAATTTGATCATTAACACAATCATGGTAATTGTTCTATAGTTGTTTATTGTAAGGAACCCTTGACTCGATTATAACGCGTTGCTTGTTTTGCAGTAGAAGTGTGCTGGCCATTGTGCCCTTGAGGGCAGGGCACGGGGCGGTAAAAGGCCGCATTGTTCTCACCACATTTGCTAGGGATTTGGTAGGTTATTAAAGGATCGGAACAGACGTAGGCTAACTACATCTATGAATTTGACGCGTCGATTTGCATCGCGCATTTGAGCTATAAGTTTGACATTGATGTCTTTGCTCCAAATCGGAAAGTATTGTAAAGTAAGTTACCAATTGTTTTTTTTTTAATCCGCCATGATATAAATGGTTGAGAAATGTCACTGGTAGTCTTTTGTTTTTCGTTACGAATGGTCGATTTTATGTACATTAAAAATTAGCAATCAAACATAGTTGTAGTTATTGTATACTAGCTTTTTCCCGCGACTCCGTCCGCGCGGAATAAAAAATAGAAAACGGAGTAAAAATTATCCTATGTCCTTTTCCTGGTTCTAAGCTACCTGCCCACCAATTTTCAGTCAAATCGATTCAGCCGTTCTTGAGTTATAAATAGTGTAACTAACACGACTTTCTTTTATATATATAGATGTAATTAGTAGAGATAGGTACTCGTAATTAACAATATTAGTATACTACGCATATCTAGATAATTTATTTCAAAATGCTTGGATAAGTTGTTACTTAATAAAGGATAAGTAATGTTTTACTTGATTGTAGTGGTTAATACAGTATTCAAATGTTTCTCAATAATAAGATATGATTTGGTTCTTTTATTTGTTTTATTCAGTATATATATATTTTGTTAATTAATTATACAATACTAAATCATTATGTATATGAGTGAAATGATTAGTTTATCAAATAACATAAAGTGCGTTAACTCTTTCCGGTGGCTGAACACGGATGGCCTTTGTCTAGAAAAAAGAACCCTTGTTTATATTAGTTCGCGCCTTTTTCAAGTGTCACTTTGCTTTTTGCCGCCACATCGAGAGTTGCGTTCAAACAACACTATCGTATATCAAAAGAACTTTAAGGCCCCGGAATTTCTGGCATTATTGTCACTATCTTTTTAATTGAAAGCTTTTTTTAATGTTTTCGGCTCCTTTTCAAATCACTTTTTATGCAGTAGTCATCGTAAAACAGTTTTAAAATTGTCTAACAAAAGACTTCAAAGCTTTTAAGATCGAGCAATAAGTGACAATCCATATGGTGGAATGATTTACTTGTCACATTTTTAGTTTTACGTTCGACTGCTATTACTTTATTCTGTAGTGAAGTTATTGTTTTACTGGTGCTAAATGCGATATATATTTCAAGAAATATACAAAGATTTTCTATTAAATATTCTTCTAGTTACTATTAGGACGAATGTTAAATCGTTTATTTTATCAGCATATTAGAAAAGCTTAAACTTCAACACGTAACTTCATAAACAGGCAACCGATAAAAAAAGATAAAAGCACTAAATGCCATTTAAATTGGAGTGACGTCACGCATCTGTCACATGTGACAGCGCGGGAGTTTGATTAAATGGCGCGAGCGAGCAGCCGTTGATAACGAGCTGAATTAATTCGAACACGTGTAAACATTTTGTAAGATAAGAGTGACACGAGGGGCGCGGGCGGTGGCATGTGTTGTTTAATTTCGGTGATTTGATTTTATGGCCGTAATTTAAAATTAAAAAACAAATAGTGATTAAGTGTTGGGGTAATCTTAATTGGTATTATCTTTTTTATTGCTGTCACACTGGCCAGTTGTAATAATTGTGTACTGGTTACAATATGACAGACAACTTATTTCTCTAATTCATTTCGTACAAATGAAGCCTTCGTTTACTGAATAACTTATCGTATATTAACGAAGGGTATATACTGTTGTATTGACAGGTTTAGGCGTGTTTTAAAAAGTTTTTTTTAATAGCTTTACTTAAATTTTACATTGCATGGTCTAACAACGCATTATTTTGATCCTAAGTAACAATCAAACAATTCAAAACACAATAAAATTAGAAAAACGTCGTAATTACAATCGCATCGAGCGTCGATTTGATTGCGCTTTTTCCTTCCGAAATTAAGACATCGAGGGCGTGTGTTTATAAAAAGACGTTTCCCCGTAAACAAACTGAGAGCGGAGTTTAATGGATTTTTTTATATCCATTGTTGTGTTAAACCGACATTGTTTTGTTTAAGACGATCCGTTTGACGTAAACTGAATTGTAAGTGATCGTTTGGACATTTAACTAATTGCTTGTTTACGTTTTATCCTCCGAATTACTATTGAAGTGATGATAAATCTGTTAAGGAAATAGAATCGATTAACTTCCTGCATTATAAGATATTTCTGAATATCCCGTTGAAACAAAATAAAAGCAGTATTTTTATATTATAAACAAACAATAGATGTATTAGTAGAGTTGTAAATTTGTATGGGCAAATTGAATAAGTATGGTAACTTTTTCCTTTGCTTTGGTCTACAGAAAAATAATTCTCTCTATCCCTCGTCCAAGAAATTAATGTTATAACCACATTTCATTTGGTTAGAAGTTTATTTTCCTGTCCTTGTTACAGATTATCGGGCGACAACAACACGAGTCCCTGCGCATCTGAATCGACGTCAGAATCGCCGCCATCTTTGTTGCAAGATGCAACACTTCCCGCGCTTTTAGTGACAGGCGCGTCAACCCTGTTCCAAGCCACGACGTCGAATAGCTCAGCTCTCAGTTTAACTGACAGCTTGAGTTTGCCACAAGAAGACTGCAGCTTAGCAAATGGTTGTACGAACGCATTGAGCGGGCTCGCTCTACCGCTGACATCGACGGGCTTGTGTTCAACGACGTCAAGCTCAGCTGTAGCCTGGTTAATGAATGACGATAGCACGGGTAAGATTATTTTTTTTACAGTAAAAGGCAAAGGTGCTATTGGTTGACAGGCTACCAATATATTACAGACTATTCTTTGCAATGACACAGATTAAATATTAAGTGAAAAATGATCGAAATGAAAGTAAATGAAATCTGAGGTTTTCTCACTTGTAATATTCCAAAAAAAAATCTGCTTTATATAATAAAAAGATTATTGATATAAAGTTATAAGTAAAATTATGAATATCTTGTTATGTTAATATTTATTGTATATCAGATGTGTTTTAACTATTAAAAAGGTTAAATAATTTAATAAACACATTAATTTTAATTTAATATAATATACATTTGGAAGTTTTGAATAAAGAATGAAGTCCTAATAATCCAGTAGGTCTTTATGGCATCTTTTCATTCAATTTTATAGATTTATTGACATTTAGCTAACAATCTCATTAATTATATGCAAGATATGTTAATTAATGATGGCAACATAATAAAAAGATAAATTTATTAATACAGATGTTTATTTTTTCCATTTAGATATATTTTTATCTGTAATACTCACATAAATCATCAATTTACATTGATTTGAATTTTAAAATATTAGCTTTTAAATAGTCCCTGTTATAACCGACTTCTCATATTCTCTCAGATTCTCTCATACTCTCTTTTATTATCTGTGGGCATAGAAAGAACATTTGTGACAATGGCCATAGTAGTGTAATCGACAAAATGTATATTAAAATTGGTGCAAAAATCTCATGCTAATTTTGAGACAAGTGGCAATCAGGATACGAAGGCCCTTGTTGCAAATATTCGTTCTAGGCCCACTGCTGAAACTAGCGAACTTTCTCATATCTTCTCTTCTTCTTCTCTCTATCTTTATAGTCTATTGTTTAAAAAAAATAGTATGTCTTTGTATAAGTTCTTTAACAGTGGAAACATAAAAATAACATGTTTGTCTAAGTCTGTTAAGTACCAGGACGTCATAAATTACAAGGAGGTTATATGCAGGTGGTGGTGTGAAGAGCGAGGTGCGCAGCCCAGGCCTGTGCGAGGCGGACGCGGCGCTGTACGGCGAGACGCTGCCCTACGACCAGTCCGCGCTGCCCTACCAGTATTACAATAGGTAGATACACTGGTCATGTCACCGTAAATATGTTTACACATAGTCTGTTTGTAATGTAATTAATTAAGAAACGGCTTAACTCACGTTTGATCGTCCGGTGACGGCACCGACTAGTTTCGGACCCATCGGGGGTCCATCTTCATGGCGAGTGTTTAATCCGAAGACTTCGCGGTCAATGTTAACAACAACAGTGACTCATCAATTTTGAACTCGTCGACATCGCCGTCGCCGACGCACGCAACGGCCACCGCGCCCCCCGCGCCCGCCGCCCCCTCGAGCCGCGCGCTACGCGCTATGGCCCGCAGTGCGAGACGCGACGCGACCGCGAAGTCTTCGGATTAAACACTTGCCCTGAAGATGGACCCCCGATGGGTCCGAAACTAGTCGGTGCCGTCACCGGACGATCAAACGTGAGTTAAGCCGTTTCTTAATTAATTAATTATGATGTCTCACGAAAGTTTAAACAATTTAACTGTTTGTAATGTGACTAAAAAGGTAAAAAAAATCGAAACGGCATTCGGATAGTCTTTACTAACCCTAGTAGATTATGGATCTTTGTAATCTGAATCAAATTAACTTTATTATTATTACTTGGGGTACTAAAAATATTACAATAAGTTCAGTAGTCTCACAGTTAAACATAATAAAATATTTCAAAGTACTTTATAACTTTATGATATTATTATAGTTAGGTATTTTGCCGCGGAAGTAGTCTCGTAAACTTTCCACTTTGTATGGCTTCACACAAATCCTTATAAGCCGGTTTACCTTTTATATTCAGCCTGTAAATGTGTTTTATTTATAAACTAGCTATCGCCCACGACTCTGTCCGCGTGGAATTAAAAAAAACTTAATAGCTTATGTGTTCTTCCAGACTGTATTCTACATCTGTGCCAAATTTCATCAAAATCCGTTGAGTCGTTATGACGATACCTTCAAACATCCATCCATCCATCCATCTAAACATTCGCATTTATAATATTTGTAAGATTAGTAAGATTAAATAAGTAAAACAGTAGCAAAAAACATTATCCGGAACTAGAAACACATAACTTTTACAAAATACTGATCATGATCATGTGAAGATCATATTTATTGCATTCAAATTACTTACAATTTCATACTAAATACAATCTGGTGCACTCAGAGTCATATAAGTGTAGTTTTTGTATGAGAAATGTACACAAACGATTTTGGCTTTACAAGTCATGTTCCTTTGCCTTTTAAATGACATTTAATTTTGTTGTGTTGGCAGTATGCAGCAATATGGCGGCGGAGGTGCGGCTTCGTCGTACGTCAGTTCTACGCTCTACAACCAGCCCTATGCGGCCTACCCGCCGCCACATAACACTAATAATAGGTAAACAACTAACAGTTCTCTAAACAAAATTGTAACGATCAAGTAAAAGAGATGTATTTAGTTGTTTTTTGAAACTAACATTTTGAAAATTTCTGGTATTCATTTTAGCCACGACCGACTTGTGTTATGACATTTAACGACAATAGACAACACGATCGGTAGTCCATACCTAATTGGGTACTTACATAGATATTGTCTATGGTAAAAGCCATTTCCCATTTAAGATTTACAAGATCAAAATCTTAAATTGACAACCTTCATTCGCAGGTCGTCATGTAAGGCCACACCGACATATCTAAGTGCGTACAGTATGGGCGGCGTCGGCACCGTGCCCAGCTCGGGCTTCGCCACACAGCCCTCTCCGTACGCGTATTCCTCCTACAATGGAGGACTGGCGCAATCCTTTCCTAATGCACAACAGGTACGTATTGACGTACCAAAAGAAAAAAAAAACTTGAGAGGTGTCAAGGGACACCCGGATGGAGCGAAATTCCTTTCGATTAATTAGTGAAGGAACCAATGTTTATTCTATGAATAAAAAACTTAAGTCTTCACAAGAAGTACATTTTATTTCTATGAATTTTCGTTATATATTGTCACGTCGTTGCCATGGTGAAGTAGCGCTCATTAGTCGTTAACATACTTACTATAGCAAAAAGTGTCGTGACAACTTTTCGTAAGAATTTTTTCCGTCTAGCCCCCTTTCACAACGCGCGAAAAGGAACTTCGTTCCAATATTTTACGAAATATTCCATATATAAAATGATAGATTAATTTTTCATTCAGTGATCAGTTTATAGTTAAAATGCAAAAAATTACTTCAAATGTACTGTTTCTATTCTTTTATAATTAAATCAGTAACAATTTCAGGATTATAGCAGTTATGCATCTGGTTACGCCGACCACAACGTGGCCCAGTACGGAGGGTATTACGCCACCCCGAGCTATTCTCCTTACGTCAGCTCGCCCAGCAGCAGTGGCAGTGCCGGACATACTTCATATCTCATCGGCGGTGGACTAGCAGGTAGGATTAACCGTCAATAATTCATAGCATATGTGGCCATATGCAATGCAGCACATTTATTAAATTCTGAAATCTGAAACCTCTATTAAAATGTTCTTTCATTTTAATAAACTTTTATCTTCTAATATATAAAATTCTCGTGTCACAGTTTTCGTTCTCTTCTCTTCTCATGAATTTTGCTCATTCAGTAGGTCTGAGAATCAGCCAACATCTATTTTTCATTTTTTTTTTAACTGCGCGCGGACGGAGTCGCGGGCGACAGCTAGTTATAATTATAAATTCTAAAATAAATTTATTTTTTTAAATAAAAGATTTTTACATAGTCTATAACATTATAACTTTTTGAATCTGTGTCCATGTTTGACGTATATCACTCATTGTTTTGACTTGGTTTGACAATGTCATCGTAGTTTATTTTCTTAAAATTTTTGGAAGATATAAACTACAAGAAACATTGTTTAAGTAAATAATTGTGCAATAGTTTCTCAAAAACGGAACGTTAACTTTTGATTTGCAGTATCGTTATAACATTTTTGTGAATTTCTAGTGTTCTTTTGCTTTTTAAAATGAAAAAGGATTCAGAAAACAGTTGTCCTATGAAACGAAGAAAACTTAGTGATAGTAACGATCGAAATGTTGACGATAATTCCGATTACTGGCCTGATTCAGAAAGTGATAATGGTAAATTGTATTAAAAGTTAAAGTAGGGTGAAAGTTTAGTTTTCTCGTGTGTAAAGTTTATTGTATAGGTGTCAAAAGTTGTACGAAAATTGTCACGTATATAAAGTAAAGATTATTAGTAATCTTTTGAACTTTAATGTTTTATAATAACAAGAGTACAAAGTTCGAAAGACAGATTATCTGAGCTATAACTAAAAGAAAGAAATTTTGAACATTCATTTAATGCATACTAACAATGAATTTGAAAATTATGAATGTCAAAATGTTTTAGAATCTCCGTCTTCAATGGTACCTGCAATAAATGACACCAGCCCGCTCTCTCCTATCAAAAATGAAGTACACGCAGCCAGTAGGAGATGCAGAGAGAATTCTGGGTAAGAAATAACTGCATTACAACTTCTTTTATATCAAAAACAGCAAGCTTGTGTAAACAATAACATAGAGATTTTAAACATAATGTGTAACACAAGTACTGCTGTTATTGGATGAAAAAAAAAATACAATCGAATTGATAACCTCTTTCTTTTTGAAGTCAGCTAAAAAGGGAAAATTTGTCTTTTTACAAATCCTACCTTACAAATCTATCATCCTTTCCCAATCTTACGATATTAGAAATGGGTGGGAAGGGAAGGATGACCAGTATTGGCCTCAAAAACCACACATGAAAATGCGGAACCAAAACAATGCGGATAATAAACATCTATCTACAATGAAGTTGTGAAAATTGAATTGTTGTTAAAAACATTACTCATGCTTAATCTCCAGCGAGAGCACAGCTAGCAGATCACGAGGCAGAGGCAGACGGAACACATCTTCATCACCGGCACAACATGTTCCGGAACCTTCAACCGAAAGAGTTTTTATATGGGACTTGGATGAGACAATCATTATCTTCCATTCACTACTCACTGGATCTTTTGCTACTAAGTACAATAAGGTATGTTTATTTTATTTATTGAAGTATATATATCTTATTTAATCTATCTATCTATATATATAAAAGAAAGTCGTGTTAGTTACACTATTTATAACTCAAGAACGGCTGAATCGATTTGACTGAAAATTGGTGGACAGGTAGCTTAGAATTAGGAGACGGACATAGAAACTTTTTTTTTTTATCTTATGTGCATTTTTTTATTCCGCGCGGACGGAGTCGCGGGTAAAAGCTAGTAATATGTTTGAGTTTGAATGTTTTTTGTCACATAATTCCAGAACATAGAACGGTTTTGCATGGAATTTACCGAAAAAAAAAAATGGCTATAAAAAATTAATTGATTGACTTTGCTCACCGAGAGCTTATTTGATAGTTTTTTTGGCTATAGGCTACACAACATATATATCAGTTCACTATACATTGCCACTGAGGGGTTCGGAACCTACCCTAAGTGAGGTAATTAGGCCATAGTCAACTACATTGACCTAGTGTGGGTTAGTTGACTTCACACATTACTCTTACCTCAGTCAGGGTAAAATTTTATGTTTTTCATTAAAGTTTTTGCTTACAAATAATGTGTTTGATTTTTTTACAGGATACACAGCATATAGTGCAGTTGGGTTTCAGAATAGAAGAGATGATATTCAGTTTGGCGGATGCCCATTTCTTCTTCAATGATGTTGAGGTAAGCCGTTTTCTCATCTCTTTATTAAAGCTTTCATTATAACTTGAACTTGATAAATAAAATCAAATAAGGTTTAGTTTGTTTTTAATTTGGCTATTTAGTAAATGTCTTTTTGCAGCTCGTTATTTTTTTTACATTTTCATTAATTCGATGTACATCGGTACAGTATAACTTTTGCTCGTTTTATAGTAAATTTCTCTATATCAGGGGTTAAGCACTTGACTTGCAATCTGCAGGTCCTGGGTTCGAATCCCACCATGTACCAATGTGTTTTTAGATTTTCGATTTACTTATATACTTATATATTTATTTATATACTTATCCGACGTTTTTACGGTGAATGAAAACATCGTGATGCTGCACATATCTGAGAAGAAATTCAATGATATGTGTGAAGTCAACCCGCACTGGGCCAGCGTTCACTATGTCCTAGTCACCCCTAACTTGGGGTGGGCTCCGAGCCCTTTAGTGTGGATGTAGTAAGCTGATGATTAAAGGCATCACAATAAGCTCTCAAATTAGTTTTATATTAAAAAAAAAACTCTGTTTTTATAGGATTGTGACCAGGAACACATAGATGCAGTGGCGGCTGACGATAGCGGGCAGGATCTGTCCACGTACAACTTCGCGGCGGATGGTTTCCACGCGACCACTCCCGGGTTATGCGCTCCTGGTATGCGCGGTGGAGTTGACTGGATGCGGAAGCTGGCATTCCGGTACAGGAAGATTAAGGATACATATAATAATTATAGGAATAGGTGAGTTTTCATCATAATTGCGTTTACACTGTTGTTACACTTGTATTGAGATACAGTTGAACCTAGATAATTGTGAATCCATGTGATATTTTCCTTGTTTATAGAGATTTCTTCGCTGGTCGTCTATCCATTTATACAGTTACTAGCTGTCGCCCGCTATTCTATCCGCGCGGTATTAAAAAAATATAATAAGTAGCCTATGTGTCTTCCAGACTATGTTCTACATCTGTACCAAATTTCATCAAGATACGTTGAGCTGTTCCTGAGATACCTTCAAACAAACATCCATCCGTCCAAACATTCGCATTTATAATATTAGTAAGATTTATCGTTAAAAAAATATACATAGTAACAGTTTGACTCTGTGTTTAACTTCTTATTCATACAATCATTAATTGAGCCACTAAAAGGTATCCTTAGTGTTAAATTGGTTACTGATCTCTATAAATGGATAGGCGATTGCTTGGAAATTACAGCTTTTGATGCGTTCCTATTTAAACGTCCCCGTTGATGTGACATATTTAATTCTATATTTTTTCGAATCCACACCACCGCTACAAACCGCTACCATCAGCGTCAAAATGTCTGATATCAAATAGGCACAAAATACTACGTCTTATAGCCAGTCCATTTATAGAAGTCAGTGGCTATAACATGCCAGTATTTTGTGCCTATTTGATTTCTGACATATTGGAGCTGATGGTGTGTATTCGAGACAAATCTGTCTACTCATTTATATAGATCAGTGATATTTTTAAGTAAGTTAAGTGAGCATTAAGTGGAGTGTGAGTGCAGTAAGTGAGGTATTACAGTGTGGGCGGTCTTCTTGGTCCGGCGAAGCGCGAGCAGTGGCTGCAGCTCCGAGCTGAGCTGGAGCAGGCCACAGACAACTGGCTCACGCTCGCCTGCAAGTGTCTAAATATGATTAATTCCAGGTAAATATAACATTTGTAGACATTAATGTTTAAATAGACTAATATACTTTTTACTAGCTTTCGCCAGCGACATCGTCCGCGCAGAATTAAAGACTTAATAAGTAGCCTATGTTCTCTTCCACAATATGTTAGACATCTTTGCCAAATTTTATTGAGATCCGTTGATTCGTTCCGGAGATACTTTCTAACAAACTTCCATTCATCTAAACATACGCATTTATAATAAACTTTAGTAAGATATTAAGATAAGATGGCAAGCAAGTGGCTGCTTACATTTTTATGAGTCCTACCTTTAGTCGACAGAGGTGGGGATAAACAGAGATAGTCAAGAAAATATGTCACAACCCTCAGGAACAAAAAATGTTGCCAATCCATTCAGCCTCGTTACGCCCACTGCTGGGTATAGGCCTCCCCCAAAGATCGCCACAGTGATCGGTCCTGTGTAACCAGGATACTCCCGCAACCTTGACCACATCATCGGTCTTAGCACCCCCTGCACCACTGTCACCCAGGCCAATAACATTATTTATTATTAAATATTTTTTTATTACAATAAAAAAAAACTTATTATTTAAGAGTTTTTTAGATTTTTATATATTAATATATATAAAAATCTAAAAAACTCACGTATATTCCGGTGTCGGCACCGACTAGTTTCGAGCACTCTTGTCTCACTCACCCTAATGGGCCCACGATGTGCTCAAAGCTACTCGGTGCCGACTCCTGACAATTTGTCTAGTGTCGGCTCCGACTAGTTTTGAGCATTTGTCGTGAGCGACGAGCCGATTCCGCGAAATAATACCAGTCCCACTCACCCTAATTGAAACCACCGATGAGCTTGAATCTAGTCGGTGCCGACTCCTGATAAATATCCGTGCGTGTTTTTGTCTTTTATATATTAGTTTATTATTTATTATGTTTTTTTTTTCAGAGAGAACTGTGTGAACGTTCTGGTGACGACGACGCAGCTGGTGCCGGCGCTGGCCAAGGTGCTGCTGTTCGGTCTCGGCGGTGTCTTCCCCATAGAGAACATATACTCGGCCACAAAGACAGGTATGTCATTTATACAGTCGGGGACGTTAATTTACTACCCATGGAAATTTCAGCTTTTTAATAAATAGTACAAGATACTTGAGTTAATTTGTTTTGCAGGAAATCAATATACGATCTGGATCCGATGTTTTTTATAATTTCCCTCTGTCTTTAAACGATCAAGTTTTTTGATTATCTTTAAAATTTGTACTAAACGGATTAATATTTAAAATAATTCAATATGAAATATTAATTTCCATGTTAAAGTCAATATTAACTAATAAATATACGATTCCAGGAAAAGAGAATTGCTTCGATAAGATAAAGCAACGTTTCGGTGAACGTTGTACTTACGTTGTTATCGGTGATGGGAAAGACGAGGAAGCAGCTGCAAAGAACAAGAACTATCCCTTCTGGCGTATCTCAGGACATTCCGACATCGCAGCGCTTTACAACGCACTCGATATGGGCTTCTTATGATCTGCTGCTCGCCTGGTACTTCTTACATTGTTCTACAATATATATAACTGTATATGGACAGGTTATATACCTTAGTATCTTGTACCTATTTGATCATCGCCATTTTGAATCTAACTACAGTTACTAGATACTAGACTACAATACTAGATAGAAATAATTTGTAAGAACTTCAACAGTTTTAAGTCGGAACAACGTAAAAGCTGTAATTTCTAAGCAATGGCCTGTCCATTTTTTAGAGTTCGTGTATCTCACATAATACTCTTATGGATTGCTGCTATCCTGGTATTTCACTAGCATCTTATGACAGTCAAAAAATGTTAACAAACAATGTCATCTTAATTGATAGTGTCATTTTGAACAATAAGGAGTGGCAACTGTTAAATGTTGCCATAATTGAAAAAAAAAATCACTCGTAGTGTCATGACATGTCGGTTAACTTAACTCCAGGACACTAATTTCCTCACAGCAGTGGAACCCCACACTAATATTGAGACAGAGTTGTTTCGTGAATTAAGTCATATCATAATTATTATATCCCTTTAGTTAAGTTGCATTTTTAAGTACATATTTCGTGTTTATTTCAATATATAAAACCGTATTAAACTATTATACAGGGTGTCCCAAAAGGCTACGTACATAGGAAGGGGGGTGATAGGGGTGGTCATAAGGGTCACCAGAAAAAATAAAATAAACCCCTATCACCCCCCTTCCTATGTACGTAACATTTTGGGACATCCTGTATATTTTCTTTATACAAACAAACAATTAACTTATCAAATATTATTTAGTTTTTAAAAGCTCAAAGTCAGCTCAAAACATACGACAAAAAAAAGCTAGAAATTTTGTAAATATTTTATATAGCTTATATCGTAATTTCATTCCTATTAAGATATTATTATATTGTACAGAATATTTTAGATGATTTTGGCTATAATTAAGCCTTGTATGTTTTTTTTATATAATTAAACATACAAATACAAACAGAAACTCTTTTAAACTACATTTTAACTGTAATAATATTACAATTTTTATTTAATATTATATTCTTACATATTAACGTAACATATACAAAACTTATGTCATGATAAAAAATATGATAATGTATATTTTCTAATAATATTATGTTCCTGACTAACATATAGCACAATTACGTTTTTTTATATAATAACTGGTTTATTCATGCTTATAACTAAAAACGGCTCTAGTTGAAATAACGGTTACAATTATATTATCTGTGCTAATCCAAACGCGTCAAACATTTTTAAACTCTACTGCTTTTAATATAAGGCTGATTTTCATGTTATTTTGTCAGATTTATTAATTTATATCTAATCAAAGATTAAAATAAAAAAAAATAATTGAAACATGATTTAATTTTTGCCCACAAATTTTGATACATCTAAAGTTAGTCAAAAGTCGGATTGAATAGAAATGACAGCTATATTTCTATCTCTGTCACACTTGCAAATGTATACGTTGTCTCGCTCACTCTATCAGAAGATTATTAACAATATTTGTGGTCAGTATTATGCATTATGTCGTCAGTAAATGTTCTTTACAAAATAAATAATTGTCAATTTTTTTTCTATTTTTTCCGAAAATGTACATAGTGCTTTATAATTTTATCATTTTAAATACATATTTTATGTATTACATTTGGTAAATAGACAAATGTTTATAGACGAAATTGTAAATTATCTTAAGACATGGAAAGTAGCAATATTGTTTTTTTTATATAGTTAATATTTTAAATGAATTGGAAATGTAAATACAGATGTAGGAACTAGTTTAAATTGCTGTAAGTACAGACGGACGAAAGATTTTGCGATAATTGCGGCTACTTGTAAATAAAAATATATATTATATTATTTGATCATTACTTGTGTTTTATTGTATATCCTTTAACCAATACCATAGGAACTACGAAATATGTGACATATAAAATATAGTGGAAAATGCTACAAACGTTAATAAACTTTACAAATATCATTCCTTCTATTTTACATCACCAAACATGATATGATGATCGTGTGAGAGAGTGAAGACGCGGTGTACGTCCGTGTGGTCGCCGCGCGCCGCGCTGCAGGCGGCAGAGGGCAGCCAGGACAGCACAGCGTTCCTCCCGTACTCCTCCAGGTCTGAGATCCCATGCGACGATATCACCGCTCCGTCGCCCCGCACCACCAGCAGCTGCGGGATGCAGGTCACCTCGTGCATGTACCTCAGCTCGTGTACCAGGGTATCATCGTAGCGCAGAGTGAGCCAGTCCGGCTGCTCGCTGTAGGAGGCAGCCGCGTCTTGTGCGGTGTCGTCCATTGGCACGTAGATGACCTCGAGGGGTAGGTGGAGTTCTCTGATGTCCTGGTAGATGCGGCAGAAGCGCGCTATGACGCCGTCTCTGTCTACGCCGCGTGATTTGAAGAGGAGGGCGATAGCGGATGCGCGGCGCAGGCGGTCTGCGGGCACGCGCTCTCCGCTCTTGTCGTACACCGAAGCACCATCCACCCAGTTGTACGGAGCGCACACGGCCTCTGCGTCTACGCTCGAAGACATTTTTAACCAGTTACAACTAATTTATATTAGTACCTATACATATAATTAAGACGAATAAAATATTCTTATTTAAACACTAATCTTTTTTGAGCTCTCAAAAAATTTTTGACACATAGACAAACATCTATGACATTTTGGTATTGTCATATATCAAAACATATGTTTAGATAGATATAAAATCAAAGCTAAATAGGCAACATTCAAAATTACTTTCCGTGATGTCTTTAGGTAAATTCATTTGTCTCGTATACCTAGGTAGGTTTATCTGAATTTTTACAACAGTACAATAAATTACAGTATTTCTAACACTGGCAACAATTATGTTTGTTTTGGTAACCGTTGCTAGGCAACTATAATGCTGGTACAAACAATCCAAAACGGCAGTAAATAATTGATTCAAGATATTTTGTTAATAAATTACTTATAAATAAAAGGAAAAGTATTTAACAAAATGAAATCTGTAGTAAATACAATATTATTCGACGTGTCTAAGAACGAAATGTTTAAAATAAACGAAAATTATAAAATGTTACATCGCAAACTGAAGACAACTTGGAAGGTTATGATGTGAGTATTTAAGAAATTGTTAATGTAAAATTTTTTTTAACTGTTTTATACAAATTCGATTTTACTAAATAGATTTTTCTAAGATTTGATTAAAAGAAGATAATTCCAGCAATCGAGAAGAATTAACACAGAACATTCTAGAAGACGTTCAGATCCTTGTGGTACCAGGGCCGCAGAACGTGTTCACAGATGACGAGCTCGCCTGCCTCAAGAGTGTAGTCGAGAGGGGGGATTCTGTTCTCGTCATGATGACAGACGGGGGGGAAGAACGAATGAATACAAACATTAACTTCTTTCTAGAAGAATATGGTATAGTTGTTAATAATGGTGAGTACACAATACACAATAATCGCACTCAGAGACAATAAGTGAATACTTAATGAACTCTCAACCGTAGAAGCGAAAGAATACTTGATACAGTTTTGTTGTTGAATATTTTTTCAGACTGCGTAGTTCGCGCCAAATACCACAAGTTCTATCACCCAAAGGAATGTCATATATCTAATGGCATCCTGAACCGTGGTGTCATGAAGTACATCATGAAAATGCCAAACTATAGCGTTGAGAGTGATGACTTTTTGTAAGTAGTTACAGAATATGGTTTTAAAAGGTGTTTTGAATGACATGGCGAATGATGACGTTCCTGTAAGGAAAGGTCACGCTCTTTCTTTGAGTTCTGCTTGAAAAGGAGAAAGACTATCTATGCTACGAAGCAGTCAGATGAAGTAGGACTTATACGTCATTTATAATGTTTTTTAATATAAGATACCTCACAATTAACAGAGAAGATCCGCCAACCCCTACCTTCGTGTATCCTTACGGCGCAACACTGACAGTCAAGAAGCCCGCGGCCGCCATCTTGTCCAGTAGCGACCTCTGCTATCCAGTGAAGAGACCTATCGCTGCCTTGTATACTGCAGACAGCGGAGGTAATACATTCAAATAAATAAACATTGGACGAAAACAGTTACATCCCTTATGTAAGGGAGAACCGAATAGGAAGAACGGAAGGAACCGAGAATAGGAAGAGTAACTCTTTTCGTCGTTAGAGTCAATAATTCAGTTACGATACCGCCTTAATCATAATCCCAGAGTATGAGTGGCAGAGAAATGTTACTTGACGTGTGTGGGTGGTGACTTTGAATGTCTGGATGTAACGTGTAGAGGAGAGAGTGAAAGATAGAGACAAAGAGAGAGAGTAAATGAGAGGAAAAAAGTTTCCTTCAATGTATAAAATGAAAAACACATCCTATTTAACATTATGCAAAATACAACTTAATACTGACTCAGATATAATATTGTATTGTTCAGGGAAGTTATTCGTCATCGGTTCGGGCCATTTCTTCGCCGATCAGTACTTGGAGAGCGAATGCAACGACCTCATCCGAGAGATGGTGTTCAGTCACCTCGGCGGCGCCGCGGACCTGCATCTCAATCCTGTCGATATTGAAGATCCGGATGTCAGTTAATACATCAATCATTGTCGCACTCAGAGTCAATAAGTCACTAAGGAATCCTCTTAGTGGAGACTTAGTATGAGTATCTATACTAAGGGCTTTTTTTTGTGTTTCACTTAATGGTTTTAGGTGTAGCACTAAGTATTTGTAGACGAAAAAATCTACCAGGGAAATATAAAATGTTAAGGGATAAGAACCACTAATCTACAACACAAAACGAGCTGTAGATTCACTACCAGTCTTATGCCAGGTTAACATTAAGCCAGTATAGTAGGACAGTTCTTTCAAATTAGCGCTGGCATAAAACTGGCATAATAACCCTAACTGGCGCCAGTAATCCAAATATGTACTGGCATAATGTAAAGCTGGCATTATTTTAAGGAGAACGCGTAAAGATAAAAACAATTCCTTGAAACCAATAAATTACGTCCAATGTTTTTATTCTCGTTCGTTTTATCCGTAGTCTTCTTTGGAGTGAATGAATGATCATTAGGTGAACGAGTACCGCACGCTGGGGGACGCGCTGTTTCTGAGCCAGGTGGCGCTGCCGACGCCCGCCACCGCGCCGCCCCCGCGCCTCGCCCCGCTGCACCCACACGCCCTCTTCACCTGGACACTCTTCTCACTCAACTTAGCACAGCGTGAGTTTACTACCAGGGGCTCAGGAACCTCAAATGGTTGATTCCGAGTCAGGATGGTGACAGTTGCTTTAATGAAGTGAATTGAAAGAATGACATTGTGGGTTTTCATAATCAAATTCGAGTACAAAAAATTATTTTCATCCCTCTCGTTGTCTTTGAAGAAATAGAGACAACAATAAATTTTAAACAAATGTAGGTATCAACAGTGGAAACTCGCGTTAAGTTAAGATTACTTTGGCATGTAACCTTGATTAATGTGTTATTTTTCAGTGCCCGAAGTACTAGGGTTATATGACGCACTAGGAGTAAAGCATGAACCACTGAGACTTATCGCACCTCAGTTCGAAACCCCTTTTCCTCCGTTACAGCTAGCGGTAAGTAAAAATTCCAGAAACTTCTAGAACATTATTTTTATATATAAAGTGAATACTGAGTTGTCCAGGTGTTTGCGCCGAGGTTTCGTGAGCCGCCGCCTCCTCCGCTGGAGCTCTTCGACTTGGACGAAGCTCTGAGCTCTGAGCGAGCTCAGCTCGCACGCCTCGCCAATAAATGCCTGCAACCAGACAACGAAAAGATGGCGCAAGGTGACGTCACCACATGATAGTTCTGAAATATAGACACATGTCGCTATACGACCTCTATCTTTTGATTTTTTAAAACAGAAAACCTACCTTCCTTCGTTCTTTATTTTAGACAGCTCAGTGATAGGTTTTCTAATTCCGTCACTAAACTTAGTCTGTTTTAAATCTATATATATAAAAGAAAGTCGTGTTAGTTACACTATTTATAACTCAAGAACGGCTGAATCGATTTGACTGAAAATTGGTGGGCAGGTAGCTTAGAACCAGGAAACGGACATAGGATAATTTTTACCCCGTTTTCTATTTTTTATTCCGCGCGGACGGAGTCGCGGGTAAAAGCTAGTGTAAAATAAAACAAGAGAACTATTAAGGAATCTCTTTTAGATACAAATATTCACAGGTGGGCACAGTTAATCGAAAAGTTAACTTCGTTAATCGTTAATTCGTTAATTAAAAAATTAACTTCGTTAATCGTTAAAGCGTTAAATTCTCGAAAATTTAACGCAAGTTAAAGTTAATCGTTAACAGTTAACCATACCAAAATTTTACATACTAATTTCACACTTTTGTGGCGACAGTTGTTTAAAATAGTAATTTGACTATATACTCTATAACACATTAGTATTAGAGACAAATATGAATGCATTATAGTATATTTCATTACGAGTGCGGAAAGCCTGTCATTGCAAAGAGTTCCGACAAATGTCTACCCGAGCCGAGGCGCAGCCGAAGGTGAGGGTTGACAGTTGGAACAAGTTCTAATGACAGTTCCGCACATGCACTGAACAACTATTTTTTAATACAGTTGTGAAAAAATGAAGCAATTTAATAGAATAATAAAAACACAATAAACTCAAATAACTAAAATAACTAAAATGTTTGAAAAATGGCGCCAACCGTAAAAGAATACAAAGAGACTTTTTTTGTTTTCTTCACCTACCTACTTCTGGGTAGGCAAAGTGAACTATGCCCAACGGCCAAGTTTTCAGTAGATTATTTTTATTGATATGAAATGAAAATGAAATTTAATGAGATGAAATAAAATGAAACCTAACCTAATTTCTTGAATAAAATCATTAAATCTGATATTGTAATAAATTAGGAGCTTCTTATAAGCAATATTTGCATGAATCATAAAAACTTCAATGATTTTTTTTTTGTAAAAACTTCGTGGTTGGTTTTTTCTTTTTAATAGAAATTATTTTGACAGTTGGTAAAGAGAACGCACGAGTTTGGAAAAGCTAAAGAAAAAGCAAGAGTAAAAAATTTTTTTAATAAAGTTGCTCAAAAATAAAATAAATAAATAAATAAAAAAAAAAGGGATTGGAGGGTATTGCAGGAACGAAGAGCGTTCGGAATGTGGGCTACTATATACTCTTGCTTTTTTATACTCGTAATGAAATATACTATTTCGAACCTTCTATTGATTTTGTCCTGTTGTTCACGTCTTTCCCGGACGCTCTGATGCATCACACTTCCACGTGAACTTCACATATATCAATTATCAACCTGTTCGTTTACCATTCAAGTCGCCGACAGTCGCCCAACATAGCTGAACTTACGAGCGTGGCGTGGCACGTACTTTAAACAAAATGACAGCACGTCCCCAAGTTTCTAATTTAACGATTAACGGACTTTTATTAACGGAAGTTGAGTTTAACGGAAGTTAACAAAAGCGTTAACACTTTTTGAAGTTAACTTAAAAGTTAATCCGTTAAGCAAAATGTTAACTTCGTTAATTAACGATTAACGGATTAACGAGTTAATGCCCAGCTCTGCAAATATTCTATAATATAAAAGAGTATTAAGTAGACTAGACTTTTCTCTCTAGTTTTTATTCCTTTCTTACTCCTCTCAGGAGATAGCAGTCAGTTAGAGAACGAGCTGGAGTATTTCATAAGAGAGTGCGGGCGCGTGGTGCGGCTCTCGCGGGCGCTGACTGAGGCACCTTCTGCTAAGGCCATCTTACACCAACTGATGGTGCAGCTGGCAGCGTTCAAGAAGATCGCTCCTAGAGAAGAATAGTAATAACAAGAGAAATGTGGACAGGTGATGTTTTAACAAATGTTTTCTGTTAATTTCCAGTTTTGAGACATCTGTACAAAAGTGTCAACTTTTTTGAAAAGATTATACAGTCAAAACCGTTTATGGCGACATCGTTTAGAACAACATACCGGTTAAATTGACCAAAATCAAAGGTCCTGGCTGAATGTTATATACATATCTTTCCTATTAATACCTGTCACCGGTTGTTACAACTATCGGTTTTTACGACTCAATATGAGTAGTCCCTTCGATGTCGTTATAACAGATTTTGACTGTATATGTGTTTTAAGTGGAAATTCTTATGTAGTTAATGTATAAGTTTATTTGTTTGTAAATTTACGTAAATGTTAAAATTTCGACTTAAGTAGAATGAAATTTCTAAGAAAAGAGTTTTATTTAAATAATAATTATATGATATAACTTTGCAAAAATAAATTTTGAATTGTTTTAATAAATAAATATTGTGTTTTATTTATGAAAAACATTTTACGTTATTTTGCACCATTTGTTATGTATATTTAAATATATAAAATATTCTAAATAAATTGCTTTTCAGTATTATTTACTATACTTATATATTGAAATACATTTTATTATAATTTTTATAAACGTAACAATCATAAAATCACAACTTATTGTAAATATAATGGAAACTATAAAGTGAACTATAAAACTCCAATAACAATTTGATTTGCCAACAATTGTATTGATGTACATTTGTTGCAATGAGGATATGGTTCGTTGTTATATTGTTCTACAAACAGACAGACAGTCAAGCTAATGATGAATATGTTAAAAACATGGCGAGAGCATTTCCAGTACAGAAAATAATACCATTCCATCGCAACATACAAATTCTAAATGCTCAAAAGTTCATCAAAGCGCTACCAGACAACACGCACCTACCGAAGAAATATGGAGCTCCAGCAACATACACTGTGTTCCCTGCGATCGCGACGAAAAGCCATAGAATAACTCACTTCCCTATTGAAACTCTGTTTGGAGCAAACAGTATAGTAAGGAAAGTACCACATCAACGATTACTAAACTACTCTAGGTTCAAAAGATCAGCTCTCACTAACGTAACAAAATCAAAGACACGTCGCCATAGAAACAATGACGATCGTAAAGACAAATACGTCCCTAATATTAGTAGAAATGATAAAATTAATCAGAAAAATCGAGTAGCAAAAGCAAGAAACATTTCAGTTGTTAGTAGAACACCTAAAATACTTGAAAACAAAAAAGAAAAATCGGACCTCAAAAGTGCATCGAAATCTGACAAAGGTAAAAAAGGTAAAAACACAAAAAGACACGATCATCGGGTTACAAAAAAGATTAAAAGAAGCCAAACAAGCAAAACTCGATCTAAAAAGAATAGAAAAGAAAGTAACCGACGCTCCGACAGAAATACAAATCAAAGAGGTAAATTTTGATATTGTGAAAATTTAAATAAATTTCTTTATTAATTAGTACGATGTTTTATTTATTTAATTCCCTGTTTGTCAGTAAACGCAAGCCGACGTCTGCTGGCGGGCAAAGATGCGACGATAGAGCAGTATCCATACACGGTGTCCATACAGAAGGGCGATGAGCACTGGTGCTCCGGGGCGCTACTCAACCCGCGCCTCGTCATTACCACCGCCAACTGCGTTTGGAAGTGAGTGAAACTTTTAAAACACGCTATTTAAAAGTTATGTACTCTCCACCACGTAAGGTGATGACAATGAAATCAAAGGATGACACGAGGTGTTCCTCGAGACATGATAATTTATGTTCAGTTATTTTTAAAGTTTTAAACGTTTACTTGTTGGTTTATGAGAGTCTAAAATCTGTGACAGAATAGTTATAGGACTAGTTACAAAGTTCGCAAAACTAAGCGGTAGACGATTTTAATTTTAACAGTGCTATACGGCAATAACAACCTCTGTTGCAGCAATAGGCTGGTTCTTCCGGTGCAATACCACGACCACACAGAAGACACTCGTCAAGTGGAAGTAATTCCGCCTGCAGTCTGATAAGTGTGCGTGCCGTAGGCTTAATTGTAGTCCTATTTCTGTGAATCCAATTTTCCTTCCCATCCTTTCCTTAGAGGACGCATAGGAAGCGAAATCTTACTGTGTGTCCCCTCCTCCGTCGATTAAACACATCTGCAATGGCGGATGTCTAGGGGCAGCGGTCCCTTCACTGTTTCAGCGAATTTAGGTAGTAGGTTGCTTGCTTATCACCTTATAATATAAAAAACGAAGCCGATCTGTTGATGACGTCGTGTAAGCAAGTGAATCAGACGAGGCACTGGTACTGACGTGGCATAGAACTGAAGGCCTTTGTCCAGGGTCTATAAAGTCTGATGAACTTTGTTAATCGTAGATCAACACAAGTCAGTCGTATGAAGATCCGCGCAGGGTCAAAGTACTCTGACCGCGGTGGTCAAGTGGCCGGCATCCAGGAGCTGATGCGACATCCAGGTTGGAGCATTCGACATAACCCCGACTATGATGTCGCACTGCTGTTGCTTGACAGGAATCTCAGGTAATACTGCAAATGGCTACAAAGGTAAACGAAGACCGTGGTGTGGGTAGATTGTGTGAAGTAAGGGTAAGAAAGGAGTGAAAGAGTAGTATTTTGCCGACCATCCCTAAGGAAAAGGAAAGATGATCGTAAAAATTTAAGGTTGATTTTATTTTTTGTGTGATACAAAGTTTTTTTTCAGATTCTCTCATTCACTTCATGCGGTTGATTTACCGAATCGATCCATGATGCCCACCTTCAATGACGCCTGGGTCACCAGCTGGGGTAGTGACAAGGTACGAGTAACATAGCTAAGATTGAATTTTGTTGCATTACATACTAGGAATTTTATTTTCTGTCTGTAACTGTCTGTAAGTTAAATGCCTTGAGTAATTTTAAAGTCACGATGCGTATTCTTTTGTCTTTGTTTTTTTTTATAATCTCTTTCTTGTTCAGCGCGACGGCGTGTACCAGAACACAGGTCTGACGCTGCAGGCTTACAACGCGAAGATAATGGATTTCGGAAAATGTCAGAACATCACGCAGAGGTTCGGCGTTTTCGTTACAAGGAACTTCTTCTGCATGTCGCAGATAGGACGACGATCACCTTGCACTGTGCGTTCTGGACTTATATTATTTTTTGCTTGTATCACACAGTTGTAAGTATTTTAAATTTGTTTTTATTGTCAGCGGGACACAGGCGCCCCCGCGGTGAGCGACGGAGTCTTGTGGGGGCTGGCGTCGTGGGGCTTACGTAAATTGTAAGTAGAAAATATGAAATAACTCTCTCGCTCACCCGTTCTCTAAAAAGCGGCCTTTTTTATTCATTTTTTAATGAATTAGAAATACCACAACATTTGAGATCAAATACTTAATTCAGCAAGTAAGAGCCTGAAGGTGTAATCAATCTTTTCGGCAGTTCATTGTCAGGTCCTAGCGCAATTCCGCTGCGCAGTTGACAGACAGCATTTTGCTACAGCTTACAGTCAGCTTAATTTTGTGACAATCGCCTTCGTATCGTTATCGACGAAATTTTTATTAAAATTTGTGCAGCGCTCCTATCGGGCGTAAAGTACACCATAAATCTCGTACTCATTTTGAGATCATTGACGATGACGATACCAAGGCGCTTGTTGCAAATATTCGTGCTAGGCCCACAGACAACTAAAATTGTGTATGCCTAGAGACTCGTACGATGTTTCAGAACCGCTAAATGTTTGTTTTCTTTTACAATATAACCATCATTTCTTTACGTAGGTTCGGCACAGTATTTACTACTCTTCTGCCGCTATATCTGAATTCACTCTCCTCTTACACATATACTCTTTCACACAATCCATACATACTTCAATCTTCCCTTTGTTGTCATCCAAATTCAACAAAAGAGCCATCCATAATATTCTATGTCTTCCATTAAAGATGCGGTACGGAACGCTTCCCGGCGATGTTTACGTACGTCGCATCGACCCCGATAATGAACTTCCTGGAGAACAGGACTCGGCAGCTCATGTCAGATGATCGGAACTATCCCTATCCGGACAAGATTGCGGCTACTTGGATAAAGGAACTCATGTTCAACATGTCAATGACTAAAGCAGGCTGATAAACGATAACCAGGAAATATGCGTTTAAGTTTAAATACTGTCCTTATTTCTTTTGAAATATAAATACTTGTTTAAAAATAAATATTTAGACAGGTAACTTACTAATATTAAAATAAGTTTTACAATGCTGATGGATTGTCAAGAACAGAGATGTATTCAGAATACATAGTGTGTTCTTCAGTTTTATGTATACCATGTAAAGGAGAAATCTATATATATAAAAGAAAGTCGTGTTAGTTACACTATTTATAACTCAAGATCGGTCGAACTGATTTATGATATTATGATTTAGAAAATTGATCCCTAGTTCTAAGCTACCTCCCCATCAATTTTCTAAGACGGACGGTCTCCTAAGACGGACATAGGAACTTTTTTTATGTTGTGTGCATTTTTTTTCCGCGCGGACGGAGTCTCGGTTAAAAGCTAGTTATTTATAATTTCACTGGCTGGCAAATGTAATTTATTATCTGTGTATTTATTTTGGGACAGTTTTAATGTTTGAATTGATTATATAAATTACAAATATGTATGTTTCTCTCTATACCATTATTGAAATAAAATTCTGGGTAAAAGTAATAAAACAACATCTATATATGAGCATATTTAATATTTTTCTTTTTCAAAATTGTAAAACTCACATTTTGAAATTGCAAAATTATAACTAAATTCTCATATCGTTAATAGTAACAATCGCCATTTTGTAATTTTATCTCCACATTTTTTTGTATTTCTCTCGAACTAATAATAATAATAGTAAACCATGTATACATCTCTAATAATTATATATTTTTAAATTCTAACAAAATCATTCTCTCAACGTTTACCATTCTTAGTGTTTACATTTTTTTTATTCCAACATCAACTTTCTCGTATCTCTAATTAACGCTTTTTTTATATAATAATAATCTAAACATACTTTTTACAATTTCATCCATATACAAGCTGACCTTTATCGCACCAGATGTTTTAATTTAGCAAATATTGGAATGGATTTTAAATAAGAAAACTATATAAACTTATAATTAAGAACTTAATACGTACACAAAAAACAAAATTGTACATACAAATACTAAACAGTATATGAAATTTCACATTTTATCGTCGTTTAAAATGATCAATTCGATTCTTTGGCAATTTATTTTATTCAAAAGTGAATTCACAATTTTTTTTTATGATAAACTGGCTTGAAAGCGATTACACTATTGAGAAAGAACTGGCAAATGTTTATCAACTATTCTTAATACAATTGCAGTCTCGCCACAAGTGACAGCTGTCAAAACTAACCTCAAAATTGTGACAGGAACGTCGAGAAATTGTTTTGGTTTCCACAGCTGTCAGAATGGGAGCGGGAAAACCAGAAGCAACGAAATAAGCTTTTATTAAACTTGAAATATTATTAATTCGATTATTTAAAAAACTTACAAACGAAAAGACGTATATATTAAAAAACTGGCCGAACTTTGTACATCGACTTAAATTATTGAAGTATTAAATAACTGGGGGAACAACAATAAGAGGTATCGTTTTGGATCAACAAAAATTTAGGCCAAAAATGGAAACATTTGACTGATCAAAGGATAATTATTTTTTTACAACGAATAGAATTAGTTTTGTACATAGTAAGCACAATATTGCATAACCTACCTAAAGTACTTGGCCATAGAATATGGTAACAAATAGATATACAAATATTAGTGTATTGAGCAAAGCGAAAACAATAAAATAATCGAATGACAACATTAAAATCGATTTACCATTCTATAATCTGTATTTCAATTAATTCAAAAGATAATGTTGCCAGTGAGAAAAGATTCGAAAGGTAGTTTCTTGGATGGAGCCAATCACAATTTTAAAGATGAAAATGATAAATTAAACATATATTAGTTGCATACAAATATAACTACAGCACTATAATACAAATCAACAAATAAATTCGTGCTCCTTACATCTTACTTCGCCGTTTCTCTCTTAATTCTATGCCAACAGATGTCGCTACATTCGGTCGCACTCGAATCCAAAATGGCCGCTAAACCTCACCGGGCAAGAAATCAATAGATTTTTTTTAACCTAACACTACAATCTCCCTGATTTTTTTTCTTAAATCTAGATATACACAAAAATAATTTTGTACTCTTTCAACGAGTTAATCGTGGACTTGATGACGTCACACCTGTACGCTGTCTCTTTTCTATACATATAGAAGGAAAGGGATGGCAATGTACAAGTATTACGACAGCAAATTCACTGTGATATGGCAACTTTATAATTGCCGAAATATTAAGATCTTTGTTTTAAAACTCGTAATATTATGTTCTAATATGATTTTAAAAGTGAATTATTTAATAATATTGCAGACAACGGCCAACTAGGCAAGCAGTAATATGAAATGTCGCCAAGTTCTAATCCCCTAGTAACAAGACCCCAGGTCTTTAACGATTTCTCCATTAATATTTCTTACTACTTCACTTAAAATCGTTAAATAGCCATTAATTCTCCCTTAGTGACTGTTTTAACCATAAAACGAGTTTAAGTTGAGCAGTTACTCAAATCGAGATGTTTTGCGTTTGACTAAAAAAGAAAAAAATAATTTCTAATCGAAAATCCGCCATTTTGAATTTAATTCAATTGAAGTCAATTACAAAAAATTTTTACAACACCTTCGTATCTGAAAATGTAGTTGACTCCAATATCAAAATATAATTTATCTATAAATGTATTTTTTTTTTCTTCAAACAAATTTGTATGTTTGTAACAGTGGTAGAAAAGACAAATATAACAATTTTTAATAAGAAAGTGTGAAACGAAAATATAAATAAAAATGCGTTCGTTTTCAAGGCATTTTGTACGATCAATTAGTGGGAATAAATTATTTCGTAAACATTTAATCGCCGGTTTTCTATTGTTGAAAAAAATGTTTCTTCTCAGAATGTTTTTAATTATAGATAAACCTTTGGTATGTTTATGCTATATTTATTTCTTAGTAATTAAGGATTCCTAGGTCTTTAAAAAGGTTAACAATTCCTAATTTCAATATTTATTTTATCTTATATTTTGACATTTTTTTTTAAGAAACCCCAACTTTTGATACCAAGGCAACATAAACTCAATTCCACACCGGTACCAGGGATGCATAAGTCTATCACTGTTACACAACATTTTAAAAGTATCCAAACTTGAAACCGAGCAGGTTCGCCGTGTCCTATGGCTGGTTGAGGAGCAATGCCTCCAACTCATCAGCGGAACGCAGCAGGAAGGCGGCAGACTCGCGGTAGCCTGTGATCAGTTGCCGCACTGCGCCAGTCTCCGCCCCCGACAGTTTGTGTGACAGCAGCGGCTTGCTGGCCCCGCCCCCCGACACGCCGGCCCCGCCCCCCGACACACTCGCCCCGCCCACTGACGAGTGCAGGGATGTTGATGGCGTACTCTTCACTGATAGATCTGTTGGAGCTGAAATTAAAATACCCTTTTGTTATCAATAAGCAAATTTATTTATATATAACACTGGTCGGCAACAAAATCATAAATATGTAGATTACCATGAATTTATTTCTGTTACTAGATTTTTTAATTTTTTTAAAATTCAAGTTTTTCTTTTTTTGGAACGAAGTTCCTTATCGCGCGTTGTGAAAGGGGGCTAGACGAAAAAAAATCTTACGAAAAGTTGTCACGACACTTTTTGCTATAGTAAGTATGTTAACGACGAATGAGCGCTACTTCACCATGGCAACGACGGGACAATATATAACGAAAATTCATAGAAATAAAATGTACTTCTTGTGAAGACTTAAGTTTTTTATTCATAGAATAAACATTAGTTCCTTCACTAATTATTTCATTTCTATTTCGCATTGAACAGTGTGGTGTCGTGACGATTATTTTTGTTGAGTGTATACAGGTTTTTTGTAAATAATAAATAATAAAAAAAAAAATAATAATGAATCCTGAACTTGAACTTCGTTCCATCCGGGTGTCCCTTGACACCTCTCAAGTTTTTTTTTTTTAATTTTCGAGCATTCAGTATTCTCCAAAATATCCCGAGATTTGTTTTTTCTACATTTGATCTAAAAGTAAATTAAAATAACCATATTTTTTATAGTAATAACGATTTTAACGATATTGTTTCAAAAATATTTTTTTTTAATTTACTTATTTGTTTCCCTTTTATACTTAGATTTTAAAGCACCTTAATCTACAATACAACGATCTACAATAATTAAGCATTAAAAGGAAAAGAAGAGAGAATAACATTAAAACCATACACGATTTTGTAATAAAAAATTAGGCCAACCTAAGCACTCACCGGCGAGCGGGAAGGTGTGCGTGTGCGCCGCCATTGCCGACAGCAGCGCGCTCTGGTAGGCCGCCATCGCCGCGTTCATACCCACGCCTGCGCACACACCGCCTTGTTACTTATGCTACCCTGGTACTCGCTTACCAATAAATATTTGATTTCTGGCAAATAACTCATGTTTTTATATATGTTTCCACTGCAGAAACAGAAACATATTTTCATCCCTCTCATTTTCTTTGGAAAAATAAAGATAGATAGATGTTTTTTGTACAGATGTTTCGTCAGTGGAAACCCTTAACACGCGATAATAGTCACTTAATGTTTGCAAAACTTTGATGTCAAATTTGATTTATTATTTCAGTATTTTCCAAATCTCCAAATCAAATTCGGACTTTTTCGTCCGAATTTATTTTTCACAACTCATACCCAAATATGATTAGAAGTTATGTATAATTACCTGTTGGCGGCAATGTGGACAGAGTGGACAACAAGGCGCTGCTTGAAAGTGCTGAAGCACTGCTAGTGTTTGAACTGAAATAATAAACATAATGTAATCCTAGAACATCCTGTAGTTTACAGTCGAAGTCATTTTTGTAAATAAAATACAAGCTCTATAAAGATAATTAAAAAGTTAAAATTATTAATGAATTTTTACTTGTTCAAGTAGGATATAATGAGAGCTTTAAATCTAACTTTTGTCGTCCGAATGTCTGCGGTGTGCCGAATGTGCTGGGGAAAGAAGGTCTGAACAGTGGCGCCGGAGATGACGCGGGGCTGCAAATAACAATGTTAAGTTAAATAACTGATACTGAGACGCTGTTTTCAAAACAACCTAGCTATATTCTTCAAAGAAAATTATATAAGACGTCACATTAAAATCGATAAATCTTTAAATTCAAAATATATTACACTAGTTGTCACCCGCGACTCGGTCCACGGGGATTAAAAAACTTAACTAGTAGCCTATTCATCAAGATCCGTTGAGCCGTTTCGGAGATAGTATAACTAGGAGAAGAAGATAGCATTTTATTTAAAAATTGAGAACAGCGTCATCTACTTTCAAAATTAAGAAGCATTGTTTTTTTTTTAATAATTAAAGGCACTAACCTAGCAGTCTTACTGCCAGTATTTCCATTGGCGTTATCAATCTTGAGCGTGTTGTTGTTGAGCGCGGCGTCCGCTGGGCTCGGGGGCAGTGGCGCTAGTGTCGCGGGGCGCGTGTCCTTGCCCCCCGCCCCGCCCGCACCCCCCGCACCCCCCGCACTGCTCGTAGTCGTGCCCGAGTACAAGCTGAGGAAGGACGAGGCTACCGCTGATGTCGCTGTTGTGTCGATTGCCTGGAATACGAAGCATTATATTAAATTTCGCTAATGTTATGTATTCTTTAAGGATAGTCGTTATAATCAGGACAGTACGTTTTTTACTGTACATCCGATTGACCACAAGTTGGTGAAGTTCCTCTACCTCACAAATAAATAGACGTGCAACTATAGTTTTTCATTTGGAACATAGATTTTCATATTTTTAAGTTTTAGTTGATATCTTAAGAACGCAAATCATTTGAATTATAAAGACAGTTAAAATAGTCACTTCAGAAGACAAACAATGAATTCATTCGCAATAGATTCATCATCATCATCATATCCTTGACCTTGTACCACATACGTAGAGCTGGTGCACCAGGTTTCCGTCCTCCAAATCAATAAAGAATATAAATAGAGATATAAATTACTCAAATATACTTTTTGGATGGATCTTATTTGTATAATCTATTTCTATACATATTAATAAAATTGGAATGTCAGTAATATCGAAAAAATAATTAATCATATTTGGAATCTGTATGTTGTATGTTTGTCCGCGAGGTTTATGGTCGCAGCAGGATACTTTTTCTGCACTGACAAAGTCGAGGGCAACCGCTAGTGTTAAATAGTGTGAAGTACCATGGGCGTGGGCAGCGTGGGCATGGGCTGGCTGACGGGGTCGAGGCCGAGGCGCATGCGCTTCGCATTCAGGCTCTCGTTCTCGCACGCCTGCGCCAGGATGTGCTCCGCCTGCACCGACGTCAGGTGCGCCGGAGTTGGTCGCACCTACAATATCATATATTATTCATTTATACATATATATAAAATAAATAGCATATTCTAATAGTTAATAGAATAGTTTCCTGCTAAAATTAGTCCGGTACAATAATTTACGACTGTGTCAAGTTTTAAATATCGTTAAAATTTGACGTCGTCATTGTTTCCCTTTATTTGAAATAATTTTCAAACGTAATGTTTTTAATAGTATCAGTAATAATTATGTTGTCTACCGAATGGTGAACGTTATTGTCCATTAATTTAGTGCAAGTATTGTTTGAATAAATCCTATAAAAATAATAATAATAAAACTTGAGAGGTGTGTTGGGACACCCGGATGGAACGAAGTTCCTTTCGATTAATTTGTGAAGGAACCAATGTTTATTCTATGAATAAAAAACTTAAGTATTCACAAGAAGTACATTTTATTTCTATGAATTTTCGTTATTTATTGTCACGTCGTTGCCATGGTGAAGTAGCGCTCATTCGTCTATAGCAAAAAGTGTCGTGACAACTTTTCGTAAGAATTTTTTCCGTCTAGCCCCCTTTCAAAACGCGCGATAAGGAACTTCGTTCCAATAAATACATAAGCTAATAACACACTTTAGGAACTTTTAGAAATGAATTAAAACATGTTACTACTACTACATAAAAAATATGCAATAAAATGTCATTTCGGACCCTCACCGCGGTATCCCATGCGCTAGTAGAGGGCGTGCTGCCGCCGTTCCCACTGGTGGGCACATCTCCCCTGACCTTCTTGTTCCTTCTGCAACTCTTCAAGTACGTTCTGATCCTCTTCCTTGCTCTTTCTGCGAACTCGGGGAACTGCCGTGTGCACGAGTCTATAATGGCCTGGATCTTTTCCTTAGGCTGCTTAGATATAGGCACTATTCTGTCTAGATTCTCGTCAACGAACAAACGGACGAACATCTGGAAAGATATAGAGTTGGTAGGATTGAAAAACTGAAAGCTATGAAGGATGAATGCTAAAAACAAATATAATTAGTAAAAAAAAAATACGCGGTTTTTAATTTTCAATTAAAAATAGTGTTTTTAAAAATATCAATTGAAATATTAATAGAAAATATCTTTTTTTTTACTAAAATTACCTGTAGTAATTATGTGAATTTCGGTAAAAAAAAAAGAAAAAATATCAAAGTTGTAAAAAAATGGAATCCCGCTCTTCATTTTTTTTCCATGCATTTATTACATTGCAGTGTGTCAGTAAAAATAAAAATATTACATTAAAAGCTTTGAGTCGTTCCGGGTCGTGATGGTGTGGGTCGACGCGGTCGTCACTGTCGTCATCCGAGGCACCGCCGTCGTCATCATCCTTAGTTCGATCTGATGAGGACGTCTCGTCATGGGTCGCACTCGTCTCCAGCCCCGGTGTCGCCGAACCCACGTGGATCGGACTCTATCCATAAAATCCGTAAACGGATTAATTAAACGTGAACTCAACGAATCACTTGATGAGTAAACAAACGAGAGAATAACTTCAAAAGACCACAGTTAGATAGAAAATTAGAGACAACAAAGAGGAAGGGGGAAAAAAGGGTATTTAAAAGTAAATTCTCACTTAATTTTTGTTACTAATGTTATTACGAACATTTAAAGCATTTCTATTTACTAAACACTACATATTTATAAGTTAATTTGTGGCCAAATTTAATCAAAGTTCCTAAAGTGTGTTATAAAAACATATACGCTGAGAATATCATATCATTTCCCTTTAAAAACATGTCCTTTGTCTGTGACGTTGCAACATTCGGTAGACTATGGTATTTGACAGATTTTTTTTTTTTTTTCAATTTAAAGACGTCAGAGGTGTGACGGTCAATTAAAGGGGCTTTTACCCTGTTTTTGGTAATTAAAAATTTGAAACGTTCTCAACCTTAAAACTCACCGAGTGGCCTGTGGCCAGGGGCGTTGGCGGCTTGGGAGGCTTAGAGCCTAGCCCTAGGGCGCTGTGGTATGAGGCCCAGAGGTCCGCCATGCTGTCTGTCCCACTCTCTGACATGTCACCGTTCCGACCTGCAAAATAATAAACACCAAATGAACAATAAAATCCACGTACGTCTAATTTCTTACTAATTTACAAGAAGTACCAGGCGAACATGGTCAGAACAGTTCAGTCTAGTATGTCATCGTTCCCGTCTGTAAGTACTAGGCGCACATAAGTTCCCTCTGTTTACTGTTAACGGGTATGCCGATACCAGGCGAACATAAGTTTTCCAAACGGCATAGCGACTAGGCGAACATAAATTGCACGTGGTACTAGGACCCTTCTTACTAGTTAAAAACTGTAATCACCCATACTTGGTCACTTAACACCAGACTAGAAATACTCGTAAAAGACACAGAAAATGATAGTTGCAAAAGAAATGGAATGTTCTAGAAAAAAACTCGACAAAAAGCAAAACAGAAGCAAGCATTACGTAAAAGCGCCTAGAAAATTAAATAGTTTAAAATGTGTTGCTGGCATTAAAATATATCTGATCATAAGATAATTAATTACTTAGAATGGCACTGAAAATGACATTTTTTATTCCAACAGAGCATCAGATTTATTCCATGGTAATCTATACGTTTTTAATTCCGAATTTTCTTAATTCACCGATATTTTTTAAATGAACCTGATGCTAAGAATAATGTATTTTTACCCTTTAGCTATTTATATTTACGCTGTACATCGCAACTTAAACATTTCAAGGAACATAAGATAAAAAAGGGTAGAAACTTGTAACCGTTAGCAAAAAAAACCCGTTTTCAATTTTAAAGGTAGCCTACCCCGACTTGACAATCCATAATTTCGAGACCTGAATATTTAGTATTCATAGTCAGTTACCAAGGCGGCAGAAATTAATGAGGGTGTGCAAGGCATTCGCAGGGGACCGGTGCATCTGCCTTCTAAATGTCAAGCCGAACGAGCCCCTCGCCTATAAATAATTTGAGGTGGCCGCCTATAACGCCTGCGCCCCTGGTACCTAGATAGATATGGCTTCGCTGAGCCCGTAAAAATAGCCCGACTAACGGTACCGTAAGTAAAATTATGCAGGTTTTAAAGTCAGCATACTCTTAGTTTGACTGCAACTGCATATTTTAAAGGTTGACTTTATTCTTTCGTAATGCGAGATGTAACATTTTTTCCCATTCAAAGGGCACACCTTGTAATTTTTTTATGCTCGATAAGAAAGAATATTTTGATGAAATAATATGCAAAAAAAAATTGTCGTGTAAAACATAATCGACATAGACCTGCAATTATATATTTATATATGGCTCGTTGTTTAGGCTATAGCTTTCCATACAAGCAATAGAAATATGCTCTCGGCTTTTTATTATAGGTATATGAAGAAACAATTTCGAAACATAATTTTAAGGGTATTTAAAAACAAAAATAAGAACTTACATGACATTTTAATGTTAGTACGTATTACGAACTAGCAACACGTCCTGTCTTCGCATGCGTGGATTATTATTTTTTAAATATAGCCGAAGTTACTCAGGGAAACTTTGGCATTCTAATTGTAATAATAATAATAATTTTTGAAATCGGTTCAGTAGTTTTTAAGTTTATTAGTTACAAATATAGCGAAATTCTTTATAAGTATAGTAAGAAATATAATCGCCATTCGCCACTCAGAATCATTTAATAGCTGCTAAGGAAGTCCCTTATTGTGGAACACAACTGGCTCTTTAATTAACAATTTGAAATCAATAAAACTGACACACAAAGCGACCCATCAGCGAAAAGAGTTACATATCAATAGAGATGTAACATTTTCATCCGATAGTTCGAAGGACATAAAATATATTACCTTGGCTCTGGCTGTGGTAATTCCATGCCAGCAACATCATTTTCAACTTCTCTGCGTCTTTCGCGAGGGCGACCCCTGCACCAGATCAGATTCGCCAATCAATTTAAAAAAAAAATCCAAATTGAAAAAAAAACTCAAATTTTATAATAATTTTAGAACCAATTTTCAAAAACCAATTTCATCAGCCAATATGAGAATGTTTTTGTAAATTTTTTTTTTCGTCAAATTTATAAATTACCAATTTGATTTGATGCAAGTACCGACGCAAGCATATAGTACAATTTCTATTAATTAAATTAGGATTGGTGTATACTGACCAGAGAAATTGTCATCGTCTGTCATATCAGTTGGTTCCGGAGTTAGATTGTCCTGAAACAAAAAAAAAACAATAGTTATTTGTCATTTTCGGGACTCGACTTAATTTAGAATGAGTCTTGTAAATGTTGAAAAAAGTACAAGAGAAGAATTTTGTAACATTTAGAAAACTTGTCAACTTTGGCAAAATGAAGTTGTAAACTTTTTTCGTTACTTGACTGACAACCGTTAAGTAAGATAAGTTGAAATTATCCCATTACTTAAGTTAGAAACAATGTTAGTATTTTTATATCTCTGGTTAAAATGAGTTTTATGACCAGGATATCATAAATTGTAAATAATAATAATTAATAAATTAGCGAAATGGCCGGCGGCGGGAGTTTGGGGTCATCGCACGGGTTCGCGGGAACCAATCGATAATGCTTCAAATGGACATACCAATGCACATAACCATACAACGTATGACTCCCTGGTATTTATAAAATAAAATTGAGAACTAATTTACTCCACAAACAGAGAAGCAAACCAGCATAAACTGGCCTATTTCATGCCGTATAAACTTGATGGGTAAAAGTAGTTTGAATTCATCAACTAGCGCCCAGTCTTGTTGTTTAAGGTACGGGTTGCGAAATAAAAGGTTCGCGTTTCGAATCCAATATACAATTTTGTGAGCTTCATTTTCATTGTTAAACTACATACTTATAATTTCATCATGAAAAGGTCATTACGTGGATTATTTGAGTCGTAAAAAGCACCCGAAACAAAGTAAGCATGCATGCTTGGACTTAGAAATATAGAGTTAAAGTTAAAAGAGACGAGAGTAGTGCATCAGAATCGCGCCAAATCTCTACCTACACCATTGAGTTACGGGCGTGAGTTATGTTCTTTTATTTTAGTGAGACCATTTCGCAATAAATTTAAAGCCACATTGCAAAAATTCGACATTGCTTACTTTGTTATTTTTGTGTGACATCGTTTTCGCAATATTGTTTGTTCAATTTTTTTTCTTTATTTCGCAAAATTTTTATGTTCTTACAAGGTATGCCAAAAAATTAGGTCTTCATGAATTTTGTTGTAAGTACATTTCTGTATTGATAATAATTACATAAAGAATTTGGCAATATCTGTCCTTTTTTAGGATTCCATATGAAACAATGTGACGTGATTAGAGACCGTTAAATTGCTTCTAGAAGATACTTATTCCTTTTGAATTTTTAGCAAATTGTTTTAATTGATTAAGCATATCAAATATGGACAAACAAAGCCGATTGACAAATAATTTGCCAAACGTGCAAGACAAAAAAAAATACTTGATTACTTGAGCGCTTAACATCCGATGCAAGGCGATTACGTGTACTTTGCAAGTGTCTAACTAGCAGGTGCACATAGATAGTTAGGTGTTAGGTGTGGGGTGACACGGACCTGATATCGACCGTCTTAGGGCGGTGGCCAAGGACCGCATCTGCTATGCGGACACTAAATATCCGTTGACCCTTCCCGGCTATGTACGCCTGGTAGCGTATGTTGGCCGATTGCAATTTACCCCGTAATTAATTACACCTCAATGACAGATAAGACGCAGCAGTGCGTTTCACACACACACATACATACATACAAAATATATATGTAGGATTTTGTGATGCTAATTAGTAGCTGTCAATGTGTAGATAAGGTGACATTTACATGACGACCCATGACACAAAAATTGTATAATTTATATACAAAGCATTGCTTTTTTCCTAATCATAATTTGATAATATACATGTATACAATATGCCCGCGTGTATCAGCTACCTTCCCGTCAAAGACCCATCAAAATCAGTCCATCTGTTTCGGAGATTACTCGGAAGAAACGCGGCCTTGCGGACAGACAGAGACATACAGACTAACAGGGAAAAATTAGTCCTTCATCATCAGCAACGCAAATACTATTTATTACTAGCTGTCGCCCGCGACTCCGTCCGCGCGCAGTTAAAAAAAAATGAAAAATAGATGTTGGCCGATTCTCAGACCTATTGAATATGCTCACAAAATTTCATGAGAATCGGTCAAGTCGTTTCGGAGGAGTACGGGAACGAACATTGTGACACAAGAATTTTATTTATAAGATTACTAGCTTTTACCCGCGACTCCGTCCGCGCGGAATAAAAAAATAGAAAACGGGGTAAAAATTATCCTATGTCCTTTTCCTGGTTCTAAGCTACCTGCCCACCAATTTTCAGTCAAATCGATTCAGCCGTTCTTGAGGTATAAATGGAGTAACTAACACAACTTTCTTTTATATATATAGATATCATATACAAACAATCCAATTTTACTGATATGTATAGATGTACACCACGCAAAACTCACGTTTTGATTCCAAAGGGCTCAGGTTAGGTCTTAAGCACACTTCGTCCCATCCGAAGAAAAGAGTTACACCTACATTTCGTAACAGATGTGAGACATGGCAAAGCGGATAAATAACAACTGTGATGATATTACGACCATCACAAAAGTGGAACTAGACTTGTATTAATGCATGTCAGGAGATCTTCTGAAGGACCAGAACAAAAATAATAACACACAAACTGGATTAGCCACCTACTATTAATTCATAGTTTATCAGTTATTAGATACTAGCTGTCGCCCGTGACGCCGTCAGCGCGTAATTAAAAAAAAAACTAAATAAGTGGCCTATGTATTCTTTTAAACTGTGTTTTATATTTATACCAAACTAGCTTTTACCCGCGACTCCGTCCGCGCGGAATAAAAAATGGAAAACGGGGTAAAAATTATCCTATGTCCTTTTCCTGGTTCTAAGCTACCTCCCCATCAATTTTCAGCTAAATCAGTTCGACCGATCTTGAGTTATAAATAGTGTAACTAACACGACTTTCTTTTATATATAGAGATTTCATCGGGATCCATGCAACCGTTCTGGAGATATCTTGTAACAAACATCCATACAAACATATACATTTAGATTTTCAGATTATGAAAACGAACAACTTTTTTATATGCTAGTGCAGTTTCTAGTGACATAGTGTCTAATAAAAAATCGATTGCCAGCTGTCAGTAACATCGATAGTCCTTCAAATTATATACTCTGTGCTTTCTCAAGGCTAGATAATTAAAGTGGAATCCCACTAAGGCTTCGATACCCCGTAAAGAAAAAATCATTTAAAAATTGTACTATGAAAAAAATTCTCAACGATACATAGTTTATGTAATTTTCAAAAGAAATTTAATATGTATCAAAAGACGGGACATTACAAACCATATTCCACGACTTGTTACTACTAGGTAATAAAACGGGGCAACAAATGGTATTTTTTACTACTAACGATGACTTAAGTAGTAGGAAGTTTTTTCCTAATTTCCGCTCTATAACTTCTAATATATAAAATTCTCGTGTCGCGGTGTTTGTGGTTAAACTCCTCCGAAACGGCTTCACCGATTCTCATGAAATTTTGTGAGCATATTGAGTAGGTCTGAGAATCGGCCAACATGTATTTTTCATACCCCCCCATTAAGTTTTTTTTAACTGCGCGCGGACGGAGTCGCGGGCGACAGCTGTATTTATAACCCTTTGTTTTCTATAAATCCAATTTGATAGACATATATTTAACTAACTCCTGCCCGTGACTTTGTATGCGCAATAAAAAAAAATAGTAATAATAATAATAATAATGTAATCCCGGCCGATATCGGCCACGGCGACTGTCTTTAACTCTGGGTTTGACGTTGATGTGCTCGCATGTGGCTTATGTAGCTTTTGTTTATGAAAAAATATTAATAAATATAGGATATGAAACCCGAGGATATAGCTTCCCAAAAGTTAAAGAATTTTTTAAATCAATTCAGTAGTTTCGGAGTCTATTCAATGCAAACAAAGAAATTAATCAAATCTTTCATCTGCATGTCATTTTAGTAAAATCGTTAATCGTAACATTTCGCAGGTCCTGCCCTTTGATATTGGAATTGTCGTTAATATGTACACATAGGGGATGCTACCCTTATTATGGAAGAAATCCTCACAGTGCAAATAAGCTTCTTACCCTCACGACTATTATAATAAAGAGGGTAAACAAGCAATCATACAATTCTGAAAATCTTTGTCATATTCACACAAGTCTCTGTGACCAAGTTTAATTTTATTAAATAACTAGCTGTCGTTCGCGACTTCATCTACCCGAAATAAAAAAAAAAAAATTAGTAGCCTATGTGTTTTTCCTGACTATTACATCTATAACAAATTTCATCAAGATCCGTTAAGCCGTTCTGGACACACCTTTACCAATCCATCCATCTATCCATCTATACATTCGCATTTATAATATTAGTAAGATTTTCAAAATGACTGTTCCTCTTGCTTGCCTCGGCTTGTGTTGGCTGTAAAACTAACACGACCTTTATATTTTCGAAAAAAAAAAAAGTAGCTCGTATTATTTCCGCAGCCGCTGATCATGCATGTATGCATGATCCGAGCGGTGCGCCCTCTGTCGATGGACCGTATAAATTGTGGAATAACCTAGTTTTCGTCACAAAATAACTGCAAAATTTTCGACAAGCCATCGCTTATGTACTTCGCATGGTATATACAGGTTATGTGCGGGCCCCTCGCGGTGCCCCCGGCCCCTGCGTGCCCGTGTAGTGCTCGCCTCCCCGCGGCACCATCACGCTGTCATATAGTGATGTACGAGTACACACTTATCGATACTCTTTACAATTCACTTTTGTGTAGTTTTTCTTATACACTTCTATTGTCTATTTACGTTTACTTTATGGTATCTTATTTCAAAATTGAAAATCCAGTAATAAAGAATTACTGCATTGCTCAAAGTATATAGTTGTATTGGAAAACGCATAATCATAATTCCATAAACATGATTTCTAGTAATGTCTAAAATCAGCTTGCGATAGTAGTGTTTACATATTATGTTTTAACTAAAATGTAATTGGAACTCTAGGTTTTTTATCTTAAGGGCCTTTATATCTTTCTGAATATATGTTTAATTTATTATACATTACTGACTTTTTTGATCAATTACAGAGCAACAAGTAAAATATTCTAGATCCCAAAAGAATTATAATTTCAATTGTTTCAGTTTCTTACTAATTACTACACATTTATTTTCTGTTAATTTTGTACATGTAAGTATTATTAAACGATATATATGTAATATATTGGAAATTCTGTATGAGTGGTATGAATAAAATTCAAGTGATTAGTTCGTATCGATACTCAACTATCACCGATAGTCCACCAGTGCGGCAATCAGGTGGCAGTCAGCGTATAATCATTAAATACCCGCGCGGGGGCGATGACGCTCGCGGCGCCCCCCCTCTACACACCCACACACCAGCGCCCCCTGCGCCCAATTATGAAAATACGAACAAAATACATTTAAATTTGGAACGCTGCGTACGTCAAATGACAATACGCGATGTCAATTATTGATGTATTCATCGATAATGTGGTCCGGCGCGGCACATCCTTATCCCGAGCGCTAGCTCGCAGATTCACGAACAGAGCGTGCCTTAATTAATGCCAACTATGAGTTATTATTAATTTATTGAATAATAAATACAAAATTCAGATTAAATAATTTTGTTCCACTCAATAGAGATGGAGATTCGAATCTTGAGATCGGATATTGATTTCGGTTGTAGATGTATTCGTAGTTTTTCATTTGAATTTAGTCCCGAGACTAGCCAAGTGTACGGTTAGCAAAAAGTTACAAAAGTGAGCGGATCCCGAGGCATTAAAAATTGCGAGATCCATCCGCTAGCGATCCTTAAACACTCGTCGGGCTGTTGCGAGCCAAAAAACATTTTTCACGAGCTCTCCCCGCTAATAGCTCGAACGGGGCTCGCTCGTTTTATTTTTGCCTATTTTTAGATCCGCATCTCGCCAGTAGTCTTCGCGGTCTTTCAAAATAAACGGGCTTCCTTTAACGTTGCCGGGTCCGCAGTTTGCGCTGGGGCCGGTATTTTTAAAGCGGACATCGGCCCCCTGCCGCACCCCCCGCGCCCACCGCGCGCCCCCCGCCCGCGAGCCTCCCCACTCCCACACAGTAATACCATAACGGGTGCGAGCTATGACGAGATTATCTACCTACACATGTACGAGTACAGTACGGTTATGTATTCCCTACATACAGTACATAAGCGATGACTTGTGTATATAACGGCATTGATTCAGCCGGACGCGGCCGTCATCGGCTGTGAGCTGCGGCGGCCTGCGACCCGATCACAATTACACAGTATTAAGTAAAAAACGCCCCGCACATAATCAAAGAGGATCAGTGATTATATCATTTCACGCAGATAATGCTTAGGCATCGTGAAAAGCGGACTTTAAAAGTGCATGGCAATCGTTTTATAAAATTTCAATATCATTCTCTGGTATAGTCTACAGTCGCTGTCAATAACATATTTTTCGTATCGTTGAGGGGAGGGGTCTTCAAAAGATATCCTGCTTTCTGGGGTACAAACAAGTGAGTCTCTAAAAACCCCTGATAACCATCCCTACCACTGGCAAGAGTCCCTCAATAATCAAAAATAACCAACATAAACTTAAATAAACTTTGAAAATATTAACGCTAGTAAAATTGTTTACAATTTGGAATACATACGAGTATGTTACAAAATTGACGACAAATGACAATTATTTCAATATGTCTACGAACTCTATCACCATCACGTATTTCGGGAAGATGGTGTGCGAAATTAATAAATAATTGTAAGTTGCTGTTAGGTCGGGGGGCGGCAGAGGGCGCACTAAGAACCAGCCAGGCACGGATACATGTAGGCATTTGTTAAGAGACATATACACTTTATGTTACGAAAATAACTTGAATTGTGCTCATATGAAGCGTAATTTCACGTAAGTCCGCTGTTAAAATAGTATAGAAATGTAAATCGGACGACTACCATCAGTAAGAAACTCGGGTTATAGAGTAAATTGTTCCTTTGGACTCTCGCTTATCTAGGTTTGACTGTATTTATATGTACTAACTCTTATTCACATCATTAGAATATTTTAAAAGAAAGTACCATTAGTACGTATATTCATTATATCATGGCATTAAGAAATCTACTTTAATTATCAAACTTAAAGCACTTCTTTCTTAAAAACGTAATAGTCCAGTCATTTTAGCTTAAATTAAGTAAGAATCTTGGAATTCGAGATACCCAGCTGTAAGTCTGTAAATACTTGTATATTGACACCCTAAAAGTTGTCTCAAAACCTACATATGGTTGGGTGTAAGCAACTATTAAATTTCAAGGTCAAAGGTCACAAAAATCGGTTTTTCGCGCTTTTTTGGAAATATCTCATTACCTATATATTTTTTGCTATTTGTATTTCTTATCAATATTGTAGAATACAAAATTGTCTACAAATTTTGTTTAAAATTTTTTTTTATACGGTGAACCGTTTTCGAGATAGAGGGCGGAGAACGCGCGGTCACAGCATCACTTCAGCCTCCGGTCGAAAACGCGCCATAGTTGATGAACTATCAATAAATCAATTATTATAAATATTTGTCAAATTAATTAATTACTGACAAATTTGGATGAACTAGCTGCAGCATTTGAGCAAGAAAATTGTTCGGCCCAGAAATTATTAGAGAGTGGAACTCAAACCTTATTGGCAGTCTATAATGCTCCGAAATCTGTGAAAAGTCTCGATCATCTTCGTTACATGCATTACGTAAAGTCTACAAAACTTAATAAACCTGTGCAGCTTTCAAATATTCCACCAACAAGTGCAGCTGCTCATCAACATTTCAACCGTGTATATTATCAAGTTCAAACTTGGTTAGGACATGATTTGGAACCCCAGGTATGGGGTTGGGCAATGCGAAACGATTTTCTGGAGCCTATCATGACAATTTTACCACCTGCTCCAGAAGATTTGCTAAATACAATTTTCTACAACTGCAAGAGTGGCTGTGGTTCGAGATACCGATGCAGGAAAGCGGGCTTGTTATGCTCTTTAACTTGTGGCCAATGTAATGGGCAAGCTTGTCTCAATGCTCTACCATATCAGAGCGACATATTATAATTCCTATATTTTCATTAACAATTCTGCAATTACATAGGCAGGTAAGTGTTGTTAAATAAATTAATACTGAATAAAAAGTGGATAAGTTAAGAAAACATGATAAAGTAGAATATAATAGTTAATAAAAAATTTACAAATATTTATAACAATTGATTTATTGACAGTTCATCAACTATGGCGCGTTTTCGACCGGAGGCTAAAGTGATGCTGTGACCGCGCGCTCTCCGCCCTCTATCTCGAAAACGGTTCACCGTATAAAAAAAAAATTTAAACAAAATTTGTAGAGAATTTTGTATTCTACAATATTGATAAGAAATACAAATAGCAAAAAACCCATAGGAAATGAGATATTTCCAAAAAAAGCGCGAAAAACCGATTTTTGTAACCTTTGACCTTGAAATTTAATTGTTGCTTACACCCTACCATATGTAGGTTTTGAGACAACATTTAGGGTGTCAATATACAAGTATTTACAGACTTACAGCTGGGTATCTCGAATTCCGAGGTGAACTTACTAAAATGACTGGACTATAAGTAAAAATATAATAACTCAATTGCGCAGTAAAGTGAATACGGTCCCTTACAACAGGGAGAGGAGGGCGACCTCGAAAAACCGTAGCGGGGTCGTGTCTGCGTCGAAAGGCATCGCGAATTTCCACAAAGCTTCCTAGTTAGAGCGGCTCGGGGAGACGCGGTTAGCGACGGCGGCGGTGGCGTCTACCCGGCGAGCGCTTTGAAGTGTGATAAACTCGCGTACGCAAGCTTAAGGGTACATAAGGTGTACTAAAATGCTACAGTATCATGCGAGAACTTATCCAAATATACATTAGTACGAGTACATCAGTTAAATAATAAAATTCGCTTTCCATTTACTAACGAATACAGTAACCTATAAGAGCGACAAATTAACACGTTAGTTGCTAACGTGCAACGACACCTGTCTGTGATTATACTCGCGTACGCAGGCTTGGCAGTACACTGAGACAAATTATCCCAATGCATCCACGTTATGTACAGTCAAGGAAGCTTATTTCCTACCCGTTTCGGCGAAATTTTATCTGACGCTCACTATACCGAAAACTTGTCGTATACTAATTAATAGCTCTTAGCTAATAGTCCTTCGTACACAGGTCAAGGAAAATCTGCTAAATTCGGCGATTTTGTTGTTACAATGTTAGTTTTGCATTACATACCAAAAGGGCTTATGGTGACAGTTTTCTGCACGATATTTTGTCCTAAATTGGAAGTAAATTTAATGCTCTTACTGTAAAGTTATGTCTGTTGACTGTGCGTTGTGTGTACCCGGCCTAAGGAAAAGCGCCGTTCAGAAGCACGTATTTACGCGCACAAACGACGTACCTGTCAAATATTTGCGCGGGAAAGCGGACGGACGCTCACGCAGCGAAGTTTTTTTTTATTACAGATTAAAAATCAAGCCACGCGGTAATACGCTTTGCAATATCGCAGACTAATTTAATGGTTTATTACCTGATACTTTTTTTTTTCATAAAGTGATAAATTATATTACTAGCCAGTGTTCGTTATTACTTTTATATTGTTAGGTTTAACGCTTATTCAATAGATATTCAATAGAGCTTTACCATAATATGCATGTATGGCTTTCGAAACTCTATGAATTAAAGTGATGTTAAGGATGGTTAAAACAATACACCAAGTAATTATAACACAATTTGACACAGACATAAAACAAAATGAAGTTTGTCAAACACACAACTGTCAGTTGTCTGTCCCTACTCCCTATACGACGAAATTTACAAATGTGACGTCGAATGTCAGTTTTTTATGTAAGTAAATTGACATAATTAACTTGACCCGGTTCCACGCAAGCTCTCAACATAAACCAGGAGAACATAACTTGGGTATATACTTACGTTAATGCGATAAAACTAGCCCTTCGCGTTATAGTTACGATGCTATAAACAGGCTCTCCCTTAAATATGGATACGCGGTGCGTGCGACGCTCCGCTCATGCTCCCCTGGTAGATTTATAAATCCGCTTGAATTACGCCTCCATTCCGTTATATATTGGTTTGCGTGTGTGTCTGTGTGTAGAGAATTATTTAGATCTCTATGGTCGGATTTTCACATACAACTTCGTAAAGATTGTCAAAATTTACACAAAAAGATTTCACTACAAAAACTTATAAAGGCAACGATTATTTTTCTATCTTTCTATCTCAGGGTATCAAGGATTTGATAAATTAATAAATTATCTCCGGAATCGAATCTTGGAACCATTTTTTAACTAATCACATTTTGTAATATTAAACTCGTAGACTCGACAAAATAGTTGAACATTTCATTCCCACGGGAACTTTGTAACGTCGAAATATTCCGAGTCGACAATATTCGTGAGAAATGAAAGATGTCGGTTAAACTGACTCCGCTTTCTGTGAACTCGGATATAATTGCTAACCTGAAAACTTCTGCTGTTACATAGAGGATCTACGACTTATCGTTGCTTTCCGAGACCAAAATACTTATATAAAACATATATCTCTGTTTTGTCAAAGGGATGACGATGTGTTTCATACAAGGAGTTTTTTTTTGACAAACCAACGATTAAGTACCTAAGTCATGACGTCATAGACATTAGTGACGTCATTATTGTTTTTTCGACAGTTGCTTTTGTGATTTTATTAGCCGACTTCAAAAAGAAGGAGGTTATCAATTCGACTTTAATTTTTGTTTTATGTGTGTTACCGCGAAACTCCGCCCCTGGTGGTCCGATTTTGATAAAAATTATTTTAATCGAAAGGAAGTGCTTGCAGATGGGTCCCATTATTTTGTTTTTTTTTTTATTGTAGGTACTATGGAAGCAAAAATTATCGAAAAACAGGTCAAAAATAAAACATTATAATTTCCTTACTAAATGCATTCTAGACTTTGTCAGGAGAAGTGATCGCCGCAGGGAACGAACCCGCATCCGGAACGAGTTAAAACTGAGCATGGCCCTCCCGCGGACATAGATGTCTGCCCAGACTACTTTGTTAACTCTTCATCACTTATGTACTATTGGGAAATCTGGCGGTATTGCATCTGTAAAGTGACAGTCGTTTGAACGTTTTGTATGCATTTAGACGACGACGAATAAAAATCTATCAATTGTACACGACTACTTGCTTTTATAAATCACTGTTACCTAATTGGTTATTTTGTAAGGGGCTGATTTTGTCTCGTTGCAAGTGGAACACCACGAATGGCCCTAACTGTACTCCTGGTAATTTTTGTCAGAATTTTTATAAAAACACACAGAATGGGATTATTTTTCCCTTAAATATTTTTATTTACCCTAGCACACCAATATAATCTCCTTTAAATGATCTATTTAAGAGGCATTTCTAGAATAAAATATTTTCGTTCACTCTTCCAATTTTGTTACCGTTCTCTCTAGAGATCGGGTAGCTTCGGGGAAATTGGTCTATCTGTCAGATTAACTAATCCGGTACGTCTAGATGCGCAAGTTATTTTAGTTTCGGTAACTCCTAGTTACTTATTAAAGGACTGGATTCTTGATAAATAAATAACACAGAACGCTATTTTAAACTTTGGCCTTCATCACTTTCAACACTTTTACAAAAAAATATTTTGTCATCTTTTTAAATTTTAGTTTTTTCCTAAGGTTTTTAGAATATAATGTTTTGCATAAATAATGGAACAACTTTTAAGCATATGCTTATTACGCTCAACTCAAATTAGTATGCAATTAAGGTAAAAAAAAACAACTTAAGAAGCGTTTCGTGGCATAACGCTGAATTACACCCTAACCCCTGAATTGTGGATTAAGAAAAAAAATTCAACGTCACCAACGAGAAAAGGTAGGCAGGGTAATTCCCCTGTAGGCCTCAAGTAATTACACCCCCACACGCCTCCGAAACTTACCCCCTGTCGCCCCCAACGGGGATAAGTAAAAACAATATTTTTACCCACACCGACCAGGGCAACAGAAGTGACAGATATAAATTGGGAGCGGAAAATGGAATTAGTGTGTCTTCTTCAGTACATAATTTTACAAGGCACTACTATCGACGTCATTCTACTTTCGTAATAAAGTTAAAACATTCATTATGGATTTTATAAAAAACTAGCTTTTACCCGCGACTCCGTCCGCGCGGAATAAAAAATAAAATAGAAAACGGGATAAAAATTATCCTATGTCCGTTTCCTGGGTCTAAGCTACCTGCCCACCAATTTTCAGTCAAATCGATTCAGCCGTTCTTGAGTTATAAATAGTGTAACTAACACGACTTTCTTTTATATATACTTTTTCTTTTGTATATAGATAATATCCTATCAACGTCATTTATTTGTCACAAATTTTGGCCTACACCAAAACGCCTAATATTTTCGGAATTTTAGACCAATAGGTAAAAATATTTCGTTATTTTTTAAGTACATAAGTGCGCAGTTTAGTAGCGCAGAGAGCGGACACGCGAGCGAGAAATGCGCGGAATGCGTCGCAGCGCGGTGCGGGAGTGCGCCTTGAATAATGGACGTCGCTCGGCTGCAGTAGGGTTGACCACAATACCAACAATCTTATAATATCCTGGTACACATAAACTACAGAGCCTTTGGACTTCTACGATCTTAGTTCAACTGCCGAAAATTTGTACATAGTACTGTCATCCCACTCACACTTTTTGGAAAGAAAAAAGATAACAAATGTATTTATTCTTGTATGGATGTTTAGCCATAGAAAGTCGGAGATAGGGAGTCAGCAGTGGTTGGTAGTTCGATTTTACCAGGGCTGTATCTCGCTGTTTACAGGCTCTAAATGTAAAATTCTTCTTCTTCTCAGCCACGTAACACACACACATGGGCATAGGCCTCTCCCAAAGATCGCCACGATGATCGGTTCTGTGTAACCCGCATCCAGGATACTCCCGCAACCTTGACCAGATCAAAATTACTCTTAAGCACGAATAGCATCCTTGTATGACTTTGGATCCATTAATTTGTTTTACATCTAATTATCGTAATTGTTTTGTGTTAACTTTTGGGTATTTTCTTGAAATAAGAATATCCCATATCTATGAAAATACATATGAAAATAAAAGACATACATAGAGACAATGTAATTTAAAAAAAAATATTTCGTACAAATGATGGATTTGCGTTGCTGAAACCGAAATACTAATATTTTAAATTATTGTCTGTCTATCTGTATATTTGTCCGTAAGGCCATATGCGTTCCGGGTAACCTCCAGAACGGCTGGACCAATATTGACGGGCCTTTCAAGGTAGCTAATACACGCGGGCATGTAAATGCTTTTTTTTAATGCGACGCTGACAAAGTCGCGGGTGACCGCTAGTTCTAAGTAAATCTTTGTGTGAATTAAAAAAAATATAATTTCGTATGATGGCAACCCTAACTGGGGCAATAGCGTGCGACGCCTTCCTTCTAACTTTTGAACCGCTTGTATATTAACCCGAAGCTTAGCTTTGCTTGTAAAAATCATACACTTACATTGTTTATGAGAACTTTCATTTAATGAATTAACTCTATTTATTTTTCTAAATTAACAAATTGCTGTAAAACAATCAAACTTATACACGTTTGATTGAAGATACTGAAACTATGATAAATCTAATCTGAGATATACCGTGATAACTTCGACCACGTAACATTTACAAATGAGTTTGATAATGTAAGGTAACTAATAATATTGACTGACATTTGCTAAAGAATGACAGTTGTCAAGAATCAGTCAAATGTTTTAAGCTATAAATTATCCGATGAAAACATTATCTTTTCAGTCGAGCAATAACTTTTGTTGTTAACTTTGTTATTTTATTTTTAGCTTACATGCAAAATAAACTGTAGTCGATATATTTCCATAGAATCGTTCATCGTACATGAACTACTTTAGAGAATCTTTTCAATAGGGGGCTACCCGTTCGAGTCCCGTTGCAGTCATTACGTGCAATCGAAACGTACCCCCTGCCCTGTGCCGCACCCCCTCGAACCCCCCGCCCGCTCGTAATGAGGGGGCAGGCGAGTAAATCAATCACGCAGCACTGGGGGATGCATTTTGTTGTATTGCGACTATAATCGGGTACAGTGTAGGCAGTTTCACATGAAGGCAGTACAAAGCGATGCAGAGTTGCAGTACTGCTATTGGAACGCATACACTGAATTGAACTGTTTTGACAGTAAGTGTTCATTGTAGTACTGCACTGCATTATTGTTTTACCCTCGTGTGAAAGTAACATAAGGGTTCTTGATACTATGTCTAATTTCTAGTTCATGAGCTATTGTACTTCGTTACCATCACATAGTAACACAGTAAGGACGTTTATTTCGTAACCATTTCAGTTAAAATGTCATTCGAAGATCACGACAAGCAAAAACTGGAACAAGCTCGGAAGGAAGCCCAAGTCAACCACGCTGGCCCAGTGCGGGTTAGTTGACTTCACACATATCTTTGAATTTCTTCACAGATATGTGCAGCATCACGATGTTTACTTTCACCGTTAGACGCCGGATAAATGTATATATGTAAATGGAAAAACACATTGGTACATGGTGGGATTCGAACCTAGGACCTGCAGATTACAAGTCAAGTGCTTAACCCCTGAGCCACCGACGCTCACTGAAACATACCCAGTTCTTATTATGGCAGTTTGTTATAAAAAACAAACAAATATATCTAACTATGTCACAGGCGCTGCTGTCGCGGTTAGTTCTGCCAGAATACATATAAATCCTGCATAGGTATAGAAAATGGCATAAAAGAAAAAAACATGTCAATTCAATTCAATTTCCAAGCAGTGGCTTTGCCAACTAGGCACCGATTGTTTCGCTAGTGTCACGTTGAAAAAAAAAACATGTCATGACATCTACAGTATGAAAAGAATTTTGTGACACATTTTTGACATTGACAGCAGAGCTCTGGTGAACTGTCATAATTCAGTTTGACTTATACACGACAGGCAAAATTTTCTTATCGGTCAATAACTAATCTATATGAATACTAGCTGTGCCGCGACTCCATCCGCGCGCAGTTAAAAAAAAATGAAAAATAGATGTTGTCCGATTCTCAGACCTACTGAACATGCTCACAAAATTTCATGAGAATCGGTCAAGCCGTTTCGGAGGAGTACGGTGACGAAAACTGTGACACGAGAATTTTATATATTAGATTAAATCAACGCATAACTAAATGCGAAAGTTTTTTTTTATTTATCATGTATTTATTAAACTTTTCCTCTCACTGTTGTAACAATAAACAATGCCCGCAAGACATATCAAAAATGCACCCCACATTTCAAGTACCAAGTTGACTACAGACTAGACTTTGCTACAAAAACATAATATTCAATAACAACCTTCTTGGATAAAGTTTTGAAACACTAAATCGAGGAAGAAAAACCTATATAAATTTGAAGACACGACAGCCTTATACCAACAAAAAAAGTTTTTTTTACGTGTCTTATTGACGTGTTACTTTCAAATATGTATTTCTATAGCATGCAAGATAAATACTTATTTAATTCACAAACTTATTAATCTATATATATAAAAGAAAGTCGTGTTAGTTACACTATTTATAACTCAAGAACGGTCGAACTGATTTAGCTGAAAATTGATGGGGAGTTAGCTTAGAACTAGGAGACGGACATAGGAACTTTTTTATCTTGTGTGCATTTTTTTTAATTCCGCGCGGACGGAGTCGCGGGTAAAATCTAGTTTATAATATTAAAAAACCATGAAAAACAAATCATACTGATATTCAAAATGCGAAAGTTTGGATGGATGGATGTTTGTTTGAAGGTATCTCCGGAATGGCCGAACCGATCTTGATTTAATTTGGCATAAATGTAGTATATAATCTGGAAGAACACATAGGCTACTTATTAAGTTTTGTTTTTAATCCCGTGCGAACAGAGTCACGAGCGACAGCTAGTATTAAATATATGAGAAAGCGAGATGCAAACATTTTTAGATTTAATTCATTAAGAAAACGGCTTAACTCACGTGTGATCGTCCGGTGACGGCACCGACTAATTTCGGAGTGTTTAAACACTCGCCCTGAAGATGGACCCCCGATGGGTCCAAAACTAGTCGGTGCCGTCACCGGACGAACACACGTGAGTTAAGCCGTTTTCTTAATGAATTAATTATTATTTCTCACGAAAGTTTAAACAATTTAATTTTTAAATTTGTAAATGACTGCGCCCATTGGTTGTTCATCTCTACCTATACCTCTGGGTTACAGGCGTGTTGTTATATAATTTGTTTGTGTGGGTCATCACGGTACTATCTAGCTGTATTGAAGTGTCGAATCTGTTCATTAATGAAATAGGTTACACTGCTGACCGAATTTAATCTAGATCTACAATTTTTACCAGTATATCTATTCTATGAGCAAAAGTAGGTTCGCTATTTCGGCGAATCCTGATGACTGCTTGCTTGTTTGCCATCTTTTTATATATATATAAAATAAAGTCGTATTAGTTACACTATTTATAACACAAGATCAGTCGAACTGATTTAGCTGAAAATTGATGGGGAGGTAGCTTAGAACTAGGAGACGGACATAAGAACTTTTTTATCTTGTGTGCATTTTTTTTATTCCGCGCGGACGGAGTCGCGGGTAAAAGCTAGTTTGATATAAAATAATCTTGAAAACGAAGCATTTTTTTATATTAAGGACAAAAAGTAATTGGTAGAAATTATTACCAAGTTATTTTTACCAAGTTCTAGTTATACGTTGCACTGAACACTAAATTTTTAGAGCTACATTTTTGCGAAGCTATTTGTGAACACGTTACGAAAGATTTGTAAAGTAAAGGAAGTAGAAATTTCCATTCCTAGTTAAAAATTAGTTGAAAACTTTTGGCAGTTTCCCAAATTTGATGCAGCTGAGAAACCAAGCTAATCCCTTTTAGCTTTAAAAAATAAAATTAGAATCCACTGAAATGTTCAAATTTGAAAAGCAGTTTTTTATTATTATCCTGATTGAAATGAGGTTTTTACAGAATTTTATGTTACCTGTAAATAAAAATTATTTTGTTTGAAAATTTAAAAAATTTTTTTTTTGTAAAATTAGCAACTTTTTTAACAGTTTAATAACTATTTAAACAATAGAAAATCAAAGTTGTCTCGACTTTTCTTATAACAATCAGGTTATGAGCGATTGGTTTTGTCGGTTAAAGCCCTTCGTACACAAGTCAACATAAATCTTCGAAAACCGGCGATTTTAGTCGCTAGGCGACTTACGCAATACATTGTCATATAGATTCGTTCACAGCACACGTTCGCCGATATTTCTATCCGTCGTCAAAGACAGTAGCTCATATCCTGTTTGTCGAAGTTGTCGTGCGAAAATTCGCTACAATTTTCAAGATGGCGGAAGTCTGTCATCGGCGGTATTTTCAAACCAGTACGACTTAGGGTCCTTCAAGAAGCGAGCATATGTCTTTCTCAAAGGCCGACAACGCATCTGCAGTTCCTCTAATGTTGCGGATGTCCATGGGCGTCCATGATTACATTGGTGTTCCCGTCGCTCCTTTCCCCCTTCACTTATGTAAAAAAAAGAAAGTCGTACAGACTTTTTTAATTGACATTTAGTCGCTATGCCTCTACTGATTAAATAGATTCGCGTCGGCGATTTAACGTTGTGTGTAAGGAAAGCGTGCAACGCGCTTCTCGCGACGCAACCATTCGATATTAGTTTCGACGACTTACGTTGCCTTGTGTAAGAAGGGCCTAAAGAAAAAAATGTCGTAAGTCGCCTAACAACCAAAATTGCTGGGTTTCGAAGATTAACATTCTGTATGTAGGGCCATAGACTATGACTTCGAGAGATGTAATGTCAATTGTATTTTACATAATTGTTTCTCATACGGTGAATTTTGCACATTTTAAAATAAATTCCTATGTCACTCTAAATGGAGGCACGAAGTTTTCTTCCACATTCCCGCCATTACCTTCAAAATCTTGTCACCTTTTTCGCAATCCATTCAAATTTGGATATTGCAAAAGCTACTTAAATGATATAACTATCTAATACAGTGTATCTAACGTTTTTGTAATAAATTTAAGTGATTACGATACGAAGTCGTTATGTAAGCGTACTTGTAGCGGCGCGTCTAGGTTTAGATATAGGTGTAGGGTACCTAGGTACTCACGCAAGGTCGCCTGTCGCTTCATTGGTCACTTACTTTGGAATTGTATGGATACGATCTAGGCTTTGTTTAAATAGTTTATGGCAGCTTTTCTAAAAGCGACTTTCTGGCTCCACGAAGATAGGTACATCATAATTAAAGGGGTATTGTAAGGTTCCAGAGAAAAAATTGTCAAAAGTTTAATATTACGTATATACAAAAGGTTACTACGCTAACTGAATTAAGGCGAGAGAAAAGAATTATAAATTCTAGGGTCTAGAATAATCAAATAGAATCTAGGGATCCGTCAAATGTTCCGTATCCCAAAAGGAATCCCTAGTCAAAATAATTTGAGAACCGCTGGTGTTTTGTATAACATACTGGTTTTGGACGTAGCTAAAAGGATAAATGGTCCATGTCTGAATATGTATGCGTTTTAAGCGACAATTCAATCTTTTATGACAAAATATTACTGTATTTTACTTCATTATGTCGGGTTTCTATGGTTTTATTAAGTTTTTCTTATTAGGATATAAACCTTTAGATTGGTAACTAATTCTTAGCACATGTTTATGTAATTTAGAAATAATAAATATATTTCGAGTGTTCATCTATACAAACACAAACCATTCAAATAGCATTATCAATCTTAAATAATGAATTGTCGTATCCATGTTCTACTAGCGTTGTGCGCGTGTCATTCGAGACGCCGCCATGTTGCAAGGCGAGCCGGCCGAGGCGGGAAAACTGACTTTGGCGCCAATTTCGATGCGGCGTCTGCTGGCCTTAGAACGGATACAGTTAGTAAACTACATCGGTTTATAATAGAACTAGGCATATTATAAACTAGCTAATTATCAGATAAATCGATGTGACATTTCTTGATATTTTTCATGATGTTTATCTATTTCGAAATAATTTAAATCAAAGCTTATTGTGATTTCAGTTTAAGTAATCTTAATTCATACATTTTTCCATCTACAACTCCACTTTGATATAAAATCCCTAGTTACTTCGGGACTAATTAAGATTTAAGCAGTTTTTGTGGATCTAATTAAAAGATTATTTAAATTATAAATCTAAATTACGTTGTAAAAGAAAATATAGCAAAATCAGCATGGAGGTCGCGTATACTTTGGTACAACCTGTTTAGAAGTTAGACTTTTCATTATTCTTAAAGACATATACAACCAGATTTTTTTCTTAATAATTATGAACAAAAACGTTAACAACCTTTTAAATAGTACTAGAAAAACATTACCTTTGGCAGCACGTGTTGCAGCAATGCCCCCGCTTTCCTTTTGGCGGCCATCTTGAAATTGTTGGTGACGTCACTTGTCAGTCTTCTCTTTGGTTATAGTTTCAATTGTTTTTTTTATTTTTTTTAACTTTAATTCCACGACCCCATTGTCTTTGACTAATTGAGCAATTTTAACTTCTATAATTACAATAAATATTTTAGATTGTCATTTCAAAGTGCATTTTAGTCTGATTTGTTACGATTATTTGCAATAATATTCGACATTCTGTTTTCTAAACGTGATTAAAAATTATTTGTATAACTCATCTATTTTTAAAAACATCTAGAGTTAGAAAAAGTTTTAAGATTAACATTTAAATCGACTTAATACTTATTTAAAAAGTAATGAGATAAAATGTGGAAGACCAAAGTAAGTATGGATGGATTGTGTGAAAGAGGATATGCGTAAGAAAGGGGTGAATTCAGATATGACGGCTGATAGAGATGTATGGAGGAGTAGTACTAACTGTGCCGACCCTCCATAGGGATAAGATCAGGTTGATAATGATTTAAATGCATTCAAACATAATAAAGATCGCGAGTTTTAGGATTCTAATAAAACTAAGCAATTGAATAATAATTTTGCGTGAAAATTAACGGTTAATAATCTTAGTAAAGAGTATGGGGCATTTAAAAAGATGCGATGAGTATAAAAAACATAAATACATATAAAAAATGATGAATGAAACGAAGGGTGGGGGTAATCAGGGGGAGGCAGTGACAGTGCGTTGCGTAGGTCAGTCTCCCAGCGCTTGTTTTCATTTTCGCAAAAGGAGGCTAGTTTTTTGTAGCGTCGAGGGTGCATTTGCTCGTTTCCATTACACCCCTATTTGCACAATACTTTTCAATGAACGTATCCATTGTTTGCGCCGGCACGGCACGCTCGCTGTTCGCACACCCCCGATTATTTGGAATAGAAAATGAGGGCGATTCGCGAACGAAATTAAGTAGCGTTAAATACTCTAGTTAGAGAATTCTACGTTTGAATTTGTTTTTAGGTAATAATGGTATTATTGCAGAATAAGCATATATCTACTAGATATATAGAAATAAATAAGACTGCAAAAACTTTATGATAGTAACCGTTGCTTTCTGAGACCAAAACCTCTATATAAAAAATATCGTCATCTTTGTCATTATCTTTAACAAAACAGAGATAACAATATGTTTTAAACGGGTATTTTGTTTTCAGAAACCCACAGTAAGTCGTGAAAGATTAGCCTAATCTTATTTGTTTATTGTTGCAAGGTTTTTTATATTTTAATTTATATTATAAAAGAGGTTAATTAAGTAAAAAGGTTTAACGGAATTGTTAAGCAGCAATGGTGTAGAGAGAAAAAATGTACCAGGACCGCAGAAATACGGTGAAGCTTTGACAAGATTAAATCGCAAAGGGCCTCTTGTTCATGCGGTGTACGATAACAACGCACATTTTCCAAACCGTGACAAGGTGTCTCCGTTTTTCTGTCTTTTTTTTAAATCATAAGGTGGCAAACGAGCGAACGGCCACCTGAATTCGCCGAAATAGCGAAGCGACAGCCGCCCAGACATCCGCAATTGCAGATGCGCTGCCTACCTAATTAACGAAGGAAGGGACGCACAGAATGAGATATTTTCCATTCCTATGCATCGCCTACTCCGACAAATTCATTTCCCCTTCCCATCCTTTCCTTATAAGAAAATGGCAAGGGAAATAAGACTAAAATTAGGCCTTCGGCACCATGTTCATCAAACGAAACTGAAATTAAATGAACTATATTGGAACGCAGAAGCTTACATCTAAAGGAGGATAGATAAATCTAATTATTGGGTTAGTATTGAGTTAAGTTCAGACGTTGATTACACAATCAGAAGTAGTCTGCTTAGTAGTACATCAAAAGAAACAGTAATTAACAAATACACTAACGAAATTAATTTACTTGCAAAATAACAATACTAGCTCGTGTTCGAAGCCTGAAAATGAAACAATATTATTTTCCTAAGCGCTCGTGCCCATTCGTACACATTCCATGGAAGCCATAAAGAGTACCAGGGTAGCAGCATTCAATGCTACGATACGTTAATGTGCGGGATTTGATTCGCTGCCACTCAATGCGGCGTTTGTGACGACGTTTTAATAGAATCGTCCATGTTTCGTCCAAGAATTATTACTTTTTTTAAGGAATATTTCTTTTTTTTAAATATATATTATACCTTAATACCACACAAAAGACGTCCCTTAGTGTAGCCTTAGTAAGGCTTTATTAGACTTTAATAATTCGAGTAATATAATCGCAATGGTACGGACATAAAAACATCGCGAAAAATAACCTTGTTTCAATCGAACAAAAATAAGTTTTACCTTTAAGGTCTTCCTTTAATAAACCCTATTATTCAAAATAACTATTGTTTAAGAAGTTTTTACTTGTAAAAGAATGAACAATCGCAAATTTATTACAATACTAGCTGTCGCCCTCGACTCAGTTCGCGCAGCATTAAAAAAAACTTACATAGCCTATGTGTTCTTACAGACTATGTTCTACATCTATGCCAAATTTCATCAAGATCCGTTGAACCGTTCTGAAGATACCTTCTAACAAACATCCATCTAAACATTCGCATTTATAATATTAGTAAGACTAGTTGTCGCCCGTAACTCATTCCTTTCATTAACTTTGTCAATACAAAAACAACAGTATAAATTCAAATATCGTTACAGTGGAAACGTACTTTAATGTACAGGTACGTATGAAGGCTCAGTGCAAACGGTCAATGCACCAAGAGCTATTTTCTTTTTAGCGATAACAGCAAGGTCACAGGCTTTGGCCAACGTGGCCCGTACATAGCGGGTTTTATGGTTTTTTTTTAATAACTAGTAAGTGGCTGTATTGAGAATGTTTGACGTTTGCACTTTAAATTTTCTAATTGGTTATTTAATTCAAGAAGTATTTTTTTATATTTTGATTAGATCTCGGAGAAAACTTAATCATAAACAATGCCTGTTGTAAAAACTATCAGATTTTAATTTAAAAACAGATTAGAAAACGTGATTTAGAAAAATAGTACAATTATTTTTATTAACTCTTACTAATATTATAAATGCGAATGTTTGGATGGATGGATGTTAGAAAGTATCTTCAGTAAGGCACAACGGAACTCGATGAAAGGCACAGATGTAGAACATAGTCTGAAATACATAGGCTACTAATTAACATATTTCTTAATTCCGCACAGACGGGGTTACAGGCGACAGCTAGTGTTATTAAAAGACTAAATAAGACAGATTACTTCGCTGTCAATATACCAGAGTGGTAGTGACTATATGTAAGTTTATTATCGTAGGTTTTTAAAACCAAAATACCCGTTTAAAACATTGTTATCTGTGTTGTATCAAAGACAATATGAAGATTTTCATCTCAGAAACCAACGATTAGTGTCCAGTAACTTCAGTTTGCTTTATTGCTTTATAACAACAGATAATATATAACTTATATATGTATCTATGTAGACTTGCATTCTGAAAGATGTATCTTTATTACACTACATCCTTATATAGACAACATGGAAAAAACATGTACTAATATTACAAATGCTTTAAACAATTTAACTACGTGTGCTGGCTTGCTGTTTGAATTAACATTTTTATTCTGCACAAACCAAAAAAAAATAACTCTTATTTATCATCAATTTAATTAATTTGCGTAAGAAATAAATTAAAATAATATTAAAAAAGATTAAAATAAAGTTTGCGTTTTCTAGTTTCACTTGTTTTTAGTAAAAGTAGCCGTCTACTATTATAAAAAAAGTTTAGTTACTAAAGCAACAGAAGTGGTTCAGTAGTTTATCAGTACTGCAAGCACCGTGTACGATTTGATTAATTCGACGCGGGCTTGCACTCCGAAATTACTTTCAAACTTGGCTGCGTTTGATATGACCAACTCCTACACGACTCTGATAGCCTAGTAATATTACAGTATATCAAATACTTGTTTTATTCAATAAAAAATAATCAAAATTCCGTAATTTTTCCAATTTTCATTGTTCAAAGAAAAAAAAAATTGCCATCGATAGTTATGATGGAAAGAAGAAAGAAAAACAAGGATATTTTTTTTACGAGAAGGTTGTATTAACAGGAAATTACCTATAATACCTTAGAGGACAAGTTGTTTGTTAGAAACTAATAAATTCACTAAAACAATGACTGGTCTTACTTTAAGTGGAAAAGACAAAGGAATCTTAGGTACACTACAACCTCACAGATGGGCTAATTGCATTTTTTTATAGTCACCGCGTACTAATGCCAAGGCTCACTTACTCATCCAAGTTCCTATGACCATTCCTGCCTTATGCAAACATGCACACGTAGAAAAACTAGAATGTTGAGAATAACTTTGCGCGTAATTAAAACTTTTTCATATAAAACAAACATCAAAATATACAAATGCACTTTGAAAGACAAACCTTTATTTTTGTTTAAATAAGTTAACTCTTATTAGAATCTTTTCTCGTCAGCAGAATCGAGTTACGCGAAAGTTGTCGGCACGAGCGACACACGTTTGCACCGCTTAGCTACCGAACGCACACTGATCGCCGGTGCGTTCGGTACACGGCACGCTTGTCCGGCCGCCCGCCCCCAGCGCCCCCCTGCCTCCCCCCAGGTCCCACACCGAAATGCATCAATGACACTCGAAACACACGCACATTCTAGCGGGTGACAATCGATGGAAAAAAACCTTATTGATATGATAGACTGTAATTTTATATCACTCATACCATACCTATGTTCGCCTAGTACTTTAAAAAAATCCTTTGTCTAAAACTTTCTGTTAAACTAACTTTCTGTGTCTTAAAAATTTATTTATTATCCAAAACAAATAAATTAATTAATAGCGTTAAATAAAACATTAAGCTTATTTAAATTGAATAATTAATGCTAATTAAATTAAAAGTTTATTTAAATTATCAATTGTTAATTGTTGTTGTTTGTTAATCTTTAGAAACAGATAAAAATAATCAAATTAAAAATTTGTATGAGAATTAATCTAACATATTAATTCCTGGTTGGAAACATTAATTTGAGTTATCAATTTATCCACTGAACACTTGATTATAAACGGATAATGATGACGTAATTACAGTGAGCACACACACGAACGACATATAACAGTAACATATAAGCAATAATATATAACGTCCAAGCGTCCATGTTGTATCGTATATAACTTCATATATATTGTATAACATACTGACATATAGATATATGGATATATTGTTACGTAGAGGTACGCATAAAGTTAAGTCTATTTGGTGCAGGTTACATAAATTTAACATAACGTATATATGTTAGAGCATAATATATGGAAGTTAAGTTAAATAAAGTTAGACAAAAACGTAGGTAGCATTTAAAGAGATAAGTGTTCCAGTGGGAATATTATCGAAAAAAGCTTCCGCTAGATGTTGCATTAGCGCAAAGGAAAAAAATCGCTTAATTAAACGCAGGTGCTAAAAATAGGAATTAAAGTTTTTTTTTACTTTATACTAGAAAAGTATAGTACACATTAAATGGACATGCCACCGATCTATTTTGAATTAAGACAGTTTATAATCGCACTATGGAATATATTTAATTGACATTTTTCGATAGTTTGTAAAATGGCGAAATCAAATTGTGTACTGATCTTACAATGTAATGAAGTTATAATTTTATACACTTCAAAATTACAATACTGTTTGATTTCAAGATAAAAAACAACTTTTTTTTTCAGTTAATTTTCCACGTAAATAATATCACCCATACAACTCATACATACAAGTATTTCTTACACATATAAAAAAACCGTAATTTTCTTCAACTATGTTACTTCTTATTTACCAAATTTAACTTCAAATGAACTTTATCAAACCATTGAAACATCATAAATGGTTAACAATTATGGTTATAAACCATTATAACGAGAGTGTTCACAGTTATAGAAGTCATCCCTTAGGATTAATAAGTAATTAACATTGAAAGGGTAAACCAGGACTGGTTTCCGCGAGGGAATTGCTTTCCATCCCTTCTTACAAAACGAATGAAACCGCTTACGTAACTATAGACTTAGAATCTAAGTGATGATATATGTGTAGGCTTACTGTCACTAGTGACTCTGCTTGTACGCAATTAAAAAAAAAAACTTAATTATTACCCTATGTAATTTGTAGACTGTACATGAATGGGAAATTTTAGCGAAATCTGTTGAGTCGTTTTGGAAATACTGTTGAAAAAAAAATCCATCCAACATCTTTTGTATTGACAATTTTAACAAGATTAACAATCTTACTAATATTATAAACTAGCTTTTACCCGCGACTCCGTCCGCGCGGAATAAAAAATAGAAAACGGGGTAAAAATTATCCTATGTCCGTTTCCTGGTTCTAAGCTACCTGCCCACCAATTTTCAGTCAAATCGATTCAGCCGTTCTTGAGTTATAAATAGTGTAACTAACACGACTTTCTTTTATATGTATAAGAATGTTTAGATGTACGAATGGATGTATGTTTGTAAGAAGGTATCTCCAGAATGCTAAACCAGGGATTACCAAAGGGGTTGATGACCCCCTAGGGTCGATATTGAACTTAAAGCATTCCTAATTCTCACTCTGTCTTCTTCTATTGACCTAAGATAGAATGAAAAATAACAATAATAACAATAATTGATTTTAAAAGTAGAAAATTTGGCCATGGGGGTCTGTGGAAACGGTTCATTTTGGAAAAGGCGGTCACTTGTCCAATATAGTTTGGGGATCTCTGGGCTAAACGAATCTAGCTAAAATTTGGCACGGATGTAGGACAAAGTTTGGAATAACACATAGTCTACTAAGTTTTTTTTTAATTCAGCACTGACAAAGTCGCGGGCGACAGCTAGTTATTTATATAGTCATCAATGTAACTTAATAAAATAAGAATACATTTTCATGACTAGAGTATTCTTCCAGCATACATTCCTCCCTGATATTGTTTCTCTGTCAACATTTAATAAGTCGATGTAGGCTTGTTACAACGCTTAACATCTAGTAATTACGTTGCTAGTAAACAAGCATACGCATACATGTATACTACGTGTGCTTGGAAGCATACATAGTATAGCATGCTAGGTTTTCGTGCGTCCTCACACAATGCGACAATGATACCTATGTAATACCATATCGGTTTGAACCACACGACATTTATGTTACGGTTATGTAGCTAATTTAGACATTTTGAAAAATGTCCACGATGTTACTTTGTGAGGCCTAGAATTTAAAATAATAATTAATAGTATGTGCTTGCTGGAAAAGAGTGGTTGAATTTAAGTTTATTTTATTGCCGTTACTATGAATATATATATATATATATATATATATACAATATAAGCTAATCATCTATGTATATAGCAGGGGAAGGACAAACCATGTCAATATTTGCTGTAAGCTCACTCCACAAATCTTAACTAAATTAGGACGATCTTAATATGGATGTGACTGCAAATTATATTAAAATATTTGATAATGGAATATCCACATGTATAACGTTACGGCAGAGTTCCACTGTCTAAAGACATTTATAAAAAAACATATTTTCATCATTGTGCGTTTTCATTGACGTGTCACTTGTACATAATGTAATACTTGTCCCTGATTTTTTTTCCAAAGAGAATGTAAGTCAATAATGTTAAAGAAAGAACGACAAGCGCGTATCTAAAAGTGGATAGAAATTAAACTAAAGTATGCTAACTCACTACCGCCCTCATTTCTGGTTTTTTTTAATGTTTCTATGCCTATGTACGTTTTATATATTTACTAACAGAATCAAACTGCGATTGCAGCTCCTCTCTCACTCGGCATAACATCCTGGTTTGGTTATAGGGCTATAGCGTCATTTTTTAATTCCACGCTGAAGACTTCGCGTGCAACATTCAACAACAATTCGTACAACAACGATTCTGTAACATCTTAATAACTGTGCCCTATTTTATAGCAAACTAGCTTTTAACTGCGACTTCGTCCGCGCGGAATAAAAAAAAATGCACACAAGATAAAAAAAGTTCCTATGTCCGTCTCCTAGTTCTAAGCTACCTCCCCATCAATTTTCAGCTAAATCAGTTCGACCGTTCTTGAGTTATAAATAGTGTAACTAACACGACTTTCTTTTATATATACAGATAAAGAAATTTTCAATTTTTTTTTTGAACGGCTAGTTTATTATATTTGAACCTGTATAAAACTGGTCTATAATAATTTTATCAAACGAGTCTTACTGAAAAGATATAAATATCGAATAAATTTCTTCTACAATACCATTATCCATTGTACGTCTGAGACAAAACTATTTTTCAATTCAATGGGGCAAAAACCTATCCAGTGTCCAGTTAAACATCACCTGTAATTTATGTGAAAATGTACTATCGAGAGGTCTAATTATACCGGACCATCAATAAATACTGTGAGTAATCGTCCCCTTTTATTATTGAATTTTTTAGCATTTCATAGATTTCTATAGGCTTTGTACCGAACTCGTTGATTTTACATCATTACATCAATTCAAGAAGTGCTGTAGTGTAACTATTTCTACTGATTATTTGCCCGAATAACAGTACTGTTATATTCTTAGCTGACAAGTGTGTTCGTATAACTATCGAACCTCGAGAAGCGTGAGTCTAAAAGACCGCGACAATTTTCTCGCTGAAAGAGGTTTTTCATTACCCGAGGTTCTTGCTTGTAGTGGTTTCTCGAAATAATTTAGTTATTTCGTGTTTATTTAATGAGTTTTAAACGTTAAGTGTAAGCAGAGTTAAGTTGAAATGTTAGTACATTACTTAGGACAGTCTCTTATGAGTCCGAATGAGGTCTCTAAACTAATACACACTGACTTATGTGTTCAGCAGCTAAATAATTTTGATATTTGAAGTTATAATGAAATTTTAGAATTAATTTAATCGTTTAAATTATTTTTCCTATTTGTAATTTCAATTAAAATATCTTTAATTAAATAACGTTACAATTCTATTTTCTGAATTGTTTCTGTACGTTGGAAAAATATAATTATTATTTCGCTTCTTTCTTGTTTGTATATTTAAAATTAACATCGAAAGCACAAAAATGGTAGGTATGTGCATGTACAAAATGTGTGTGTGGTTTCGAAAAACACATTTTAAGCAAGAACCAGCCCCCCTTTGAGCTTTCATTAGATTATTGTGGAAAAAATGAGCGCCACCCCACACGGGGTACCAGGGTGACATAACCATTGCGGCAGTTAATTAGCGTCGGAGGGCGCGCCGCGACAGGCGCGGCCGCACGTTTAGAGGAAATTGTCGTTTTTATACGACTTCCCCTCCCCGCCCCTGGTTACCTCCCCTCCACCGACGTTAGAACATTGGAATAATGAAACAACATAGTTACCTCCTTATAAGCACATGTTGTCCTGGTAATAAACAGATATTAATATATCAGGCGTAAGCATCCCGTTATGTTTAAGGACAACCTAATTTTTCTTTCTTATCTTATTTTATCCAAAATATTTAAAAAAGAATCAACCGTGTGTAAAAGGAAGAAAGTTATCGTAACTAAAAAATGGGATACTTAATTAAATTATTAAAATTATGCCTTTTAATGAAATGTAAAACAAAAACGCATCATTATGCGAATTGTAATGAAATTTAATTAATTTATTTTTAATTGACTTTTAACATATTATTCTGTCATAAGTGTATTTACTTATGACAGAATAATATGTTAAAAGTCAACATATGCCGAAAAAAAAAGGAAAATAAAAAAAAATATTTAATCTTCTACTTAAAATTACGCGACGATTGGTCATTGAGATTAACGATAATGATGGGACGATAATAATAATAATAATGTACGATGTCAGTTTTTCGAGTTTCTAATCTTTGTCCAGTCTATACTCTATACCTCTGTTCATAACTTGTTAGTCGTTTTTATAAACAATGAAAACACTCCTTTACATTTAATTACCTTAAAAGGTTCGGTAAAATGACCAGCTTTAGCGTGAAATCCTACGTTCAGAGATAACTCTCAAGAATCATCTGAGTCCCTTTACGTTTAATTATTATGAATTGTCATCGTAAACGGCCGGCCACCTTTTATTGACCCTTGCATGGGCTGGACATAAAGGGCACTATAGCCACATTGTATGTGAGTACCAAGAGCGCATAACCACATCAGATATAGCATCTCATTCCGGCATAATGCGACGCCGTCGGCCCCGCTCGTAACTGTCTAGCGCCGCTAAAACCGGGCGATTCGGTTTTATACACACCCCCTATAAAAGCAAAAGGACCGGGTATGGTCCCGGGATAAGTGGGGGCCTGTATCTTTATATCTGCCACCCCAGTCCTCCCGGCGGGGTGTTATGACCGTGGGGTGGTTCTTTGGACAGCTAAAAGAAATATCCGGTGGCCTTACGGGGTACCGGGCAAGCCGTAATTCCTCTTCGAGTATTACTTTGGTTATTCGCGTAAAGTTTATCGCACGTCGTATTAGCCTCTCGTATATGCTAACGCTAACGGGGAGCGAGATCCTTTTTTTTTTAATTAAAAGTAAGTTCGTATGTAGCGCAACGTGTTTGAAGTGTTCAACCCGCTTTTGTAGGCGCTCGGAAATCTTGTGAGGTTTTTTCCTGTTTCAACGTACGTCTATACTTTGCATTGTTACACGATTTAATCAAATCGATTGGGATTTAACTAAGTTTGATTAAATAACTATTTAGTGTAAGTATGTTTAAAGTATGTTAAAAACTTTATCTAATGTTAATATTTTTCGGTTGCAGTTTGCAGTGGACAAGTCCATTTATTTTAAGATTTAAGATTAAGCTCCTGTTTTTTCTGGGCGCCTGGTACACCAAATATTGAAATCAAGTGCGCTCCTGGTACCTCAAGGTATAATAATGGTACTCAAATAAATAATAAGTAAATTTTAATTAAAAAATAAGTCGTTTCAAATAAAAAATGTTCCATCTTGTTTATAAACTGTTTAAGTCTTTAAATAAATAATTTAAATGATGTAAACAAAACATCTGGAAAAAAACCGATTTCACCAAAAGTAAATTGCGCAAGAAATTTTAAAACAAAAGACATCAACGTGTGACGTTAAAGTTTTGGTTGTTACATCAGAAATAATTTCTCGATATTTAATTTAACTTTTACTTTTATTAATTATTATTCTCAAGTTGGTAAAAATAAAAACTGATATTAAAAATAAAGTATGTGCTTCATTTTCAATTAATTGGAGATTTCCGTCGTAGGTTTTATTAATTTAAAATAATAAATTAATAATAATAATACTAAGTATTTTAAAATGGATAGGGATTAATTAATATTTAAATTAGTGTTTAATAACATTTTTCATTATTTCTTAAATTTCTTTTTTTAGTGAAATTATAACAAATAAAGTGAAAATTGCAGGATTAAAAATAAAATTTTATTGTTTTTAATTTTATTTTTAGGGCTCTAAAAGGCATAGGATTACCTCTAAGCTTAACATTATCACCAGGAGACCAGAAATTAACAAAGCTATCGCCAACTTACTAATCGGGATGGCAACTTGAAATTTCGGGGTTTGCCCTATCGAAGTTCCTCAAAGACGGTCCTCAAAGCCCGGAGTGGGTGGGCCTCGGGTACTAGGGTGGCATAAGGGTGGCGGTTTTGGGTAGCAAAGTTTGTACCGCAGAGGTGGCTATTCGAAGCAGAAGTGTAGGGAAGATCGGCCGTACTTCGTTCGCCTTTTGGCATGACAGAGGCACTTTAGGGACGCATTGCTGAGGTATAATATTAAAGCAGAGTATGAGGTTAGGTCGATGTGCCTCGAGAGCGTCAAACTATGCTATAAAACTGACAGGACAAAAAAATTTCAAATATAAGTTGTTAATTTATTATATAATCTGTTCTATCATACAAATTCTAAATACAAACACGAATGCAAAATATTTTACAGCAATCTTTTAAGGAAGGAAACTTTGTAAGTTCAATATGAATCAGTATTTAATAAAATAATGTTATATCCATTTCTTCGTACTATGTCTTATACAATACAAAAAAGTTATTGTTTAATAAAAAGAATAAAGTACTGTTGAAATGTACTTTTTGGAAAAAGGTAACTATTTCAAAATATATTCAGCTGCACTTAAAATATTTAGGTGATATTAATAAACGCTATCAAATAATTTTGGGAGATTCCGCGAAGACCAGAATAGACGGTTTACTAAACTTTCGGCGTTCATACAATTGTAAAGAAACTGTACTTTTAAGTACGTCAAGTTATAATATCTGTAGAGATTTAAACTTAGGAAAAATTATTTAAAAAAAAGCACACTATTAGATTAATCAGTGATTATAAGTTGATTTTAATGTTGTTAATTTTAAGTTAAAATGATTACTAATTTCCAATAATAACCATATCGAACTTACTGCCTATCCTAAAAGTTGAACGTAGCAACAAAATAACTATGAGGTAAAGGTCAAAACGGTGCTCGGAACGGGAATATATAGGTCCCTAACTCGAAAGCTCAAAGGGTCTGACCGTGCCCAAAAAAGTATATAATCCGTAGGTACCAGGGGTCCATATAAGCGAGGCATCTTCTGTGCCGCCGAGCCGGGGATGTTAAGAAGGGTCCGGGAGGGATAGGACCCCGGGAGGGACAGGACCCACCCTCCTTCCGGTGGGGGAGGGTGTCGGGGAAAAAATTGAGCCGAGAGAGGACCGTACCCTTGGCTCGACCCGGCGCCGTCTGCACCCGTAATTAGTGATGCGAGATTGTGTTGCGCTTTTGTCGATATATCGATACCTAATTATTTTTATAGCACAGAGTTGTTATATTTATACTAGATAATATCAAAATACACTTTGCAATGCCATACTTATTATGTTTATATTACATCCATAAAGGTCCTCATTCTTTTATGTTGTACATGATTGTTAGAACATCTTACTAATATAAAAAGCGAAAGTTTAGATGTGTATACGAATGGATGTTCATTTGAAATAATTCCTAGAACAGCTCCACGGATCTTAATGTTTGGCATGGGTGTAGAACATCGTCTGGAAGAACACATAGGCTACCGATTAAGTTTTTTTTTTTAATTCCGCCCGGATGTTGTCGCGGGCTACAGCTTTAATAATGAATATAAGTTGGAAAGATTATGTATAAGTAAACTATACTAAAAGTCATCGCCAGACCAGAAATTATTATTGTTTGAAAGACCATTCGGTTTTTTTAGTACATCAAAAATGTTTTACTTTAGTTAGGTATTGTAGGAAGTACCTCTAATATCCATATTAGATGTAACCGTGTGTTTTATAACATAAGTATGAAATATCTTATTATGATGTTAATAAATAAAAACTAACATTCCAGTTATTATTTTATCGATAAAAGATAAGTGCTTCACTTTCACATCTCTAAAAGATTATGACAAGATACAGCGTAGGGCTGCTAACGACGGCCGAGCTGTCAAAAGAACCTACATTAATGTTATTATAACTTTTTCTAGACTGTACATACATATATCCGACGCCCGGCTTCCCTCAGTGGCGCGGGCGGTGTGCGTAATGAAACCGTCTAGATGTTACCAGTAAATCGTGTATGCCGTCCTTTTGTCATTTGCCCTGGCAAATCGTATATCGAATGCATCATTTCACAAAGTGACGTGTATTTCGGCAATTTGTTAAGGCGACATTACATTGGTGGCATCATCAGTTTCCACCAGATCGTGATTCTTTTATGACTACTTAAATTACAGCTAAAGAAACTTCCACTTTCAAAGCGTCGAAATGTTAATACGACAATTCGTGAATGAATTTGACAAGTCTAAGATTTGCCAGGGCGAATTAAAAACGGACTAGGTACACAATTTGTCGGTCACATACACATTTAATGCTTTTCATTTACCTCAAAAGCCTTATTATCTTAAAACTTAAGACATACTTTAAAATGCAACACTTTTTCTTAACACTTATTTTGAATATTAATTTTTTTTTAAAGTTAAGGAGTTGGATTAAGGAGTTTTTATGTAAAAGTGATTTTAAATATAGAAATTATGATTTCATAAGATTTAGAGTACCGTTTAGTAAGGCTTTGATGGGAAAAATATTTGATAAATATTAATAACGTGTAAGTTACGGTCTGGTAAACTTAAATGTTAAGAAGTGTCTGCTTCAAGTAACTTAACTTAATAGTAAAAGATTTGTTGAAAACTTGTCCTTTACGTACAAAATGATGATCAAATTTATTTTTAATTTGAAGAGACATTTTTAAAATACTTTTCAAGGCAACACTTTTTTGTATACAAAATAAAATATTAATGAAAACTTACTACTATGTGGCCCTCTATTTTTTCATCAGTAACTTACCTGAAAAAAAAAATATACTTAAATTAATTGTACTGTAATTATTGTACTTCAACATAATAAAAGATAAAAAAGCTTTTCTAACATGCAAGTCAAGGAAAAAAGTATTTTTACAACTTTTTTATATATTATTCCAAATATTTTTATTTTAATAGTAATTACCAGGGTAATAGAAGTTATAGAGAGTTAAATTCGTCGTAGGAACGTCGAGGAGGCGGCGACAAACTTCTTTGTTTACAGCGAAGGCCAACTCTTAGGTAGCTTGCCCGAGGGCAGAACCCATATTGGACATTTTGTGTAAGTGCGGCACCGAAGGCAAATCCCTTTCGAACCCTTTTCGGGTCTTTGGACCGTCGGGGCCCCGAATTTGCGGATTTTTAAGGTAAAATTTATATGTAACGGGTCGGTTGGGCTTGCTTCAGTTTTATTACATTTCTTTTTTTTTTAAATTTAATGTAGTTTAATAGTTTATGGCGGATTACTGTTGGTTGAATCTCTTTCGGGTGATGTTTTTTTTTATTATCATGAAATCGTTCGAAATATAAAGATATCTAAGCCCTTGAACCGAAGTGATCAGGTGTACTACTAGAACAATAAAATTAAAATTAACTATCACAATTAATATAGAGTTAATGTCTCGTGTGGCTTTTACCCCCCTATGCTAAGTATGGGCTGGCTAGAGATAACGTCCTAAACAAACAACGTAGTCGGCGTTACGGACCATTTGCTCGACAAATTTGCAAAACGACTGATTTGATCACGTGTATTGTCCGACTTTACAACAATAAAAATGAACAAAATAATACACAATTATTTTTAAATTATTCTCTCTTTTTTAATTAATTAAGCTGAAAAAAAGAATTGACCCAATATTTAAGAGAAACCAGAGAAATTTCAAATTATATATATATATATATATATATTTATATAACAAAAACCTTTAAAAATTACAAAGTACCCAAGGATTTAAATAAGTTAGAAAATTAAACAATACCTTCTTACTAAGTTAAGTTTAACTTAATTTATAAAACATTGTTACTAGGATAACATAACCTAATTGTTTACTACAGATTACAATACTTCACAGGCAATAAGCGAACATTTATAAAAGGCGGGTGTGGAGGCAGACCTCCTACCGACCTATGTGCCCCTGGTACTTGCCGGACCCTTCGTACCCTCGTCGACCCGGACTAACTAGATAACAGCGATACCGAAAACTAAAGGAAAAGTATTTGTTACCCTGAAAACCAACCATTGAAAGGGAAACTGGGTCATATTAAGCTTTCAGAAGCTCTGAAATACTCGTTTTTTTTTTACTTTGATAGCTTTTATTGTTCCTAATTCCTAACCAAGTTGCAGTGAAAAAGTTGTTAATCTTTCTTAGAAAAATTTTATCTTTCTATTCTTTATTTTATTTTTTTATTTTTTATTTACTAAGAAAAAAAGGTAAAGAAAACAACATATATTCATAACCCAACGTTGTGGAAAATACAACGTTATTAACACACCTCTTTCGTCTTCATGCATCTTTTTTATAAATACACTTATAGATTATTCATAATCTACCCTTAAGGAGACCACTTAATGATTTTGAGTGCGGCCCATAGTATCATAATATAGTAAGCAAGGTGCCAAATACGACAAAGCTTTTTTTCTTAATTAATTAAGTCTCAAATTGATTACTTTGGTCGGCAGGAAAGAATAAAAAGCTAGAGAAGGGTGCGGGCGGAAGGCGCGGGTCGGCGCGGGGGAAGGGGGCCTTGCGTGGCGAGTGGGTAATGTGGAAGCAGACACACGAACCCCGCAGTGGCCCTGGTACCGATAGCAAGGAAAACCCTATAATAATTTCTTTTTGTAAAAATGTATATGGATGGAATTGGACTTAAACTTGAAGTTGAACTTGAGAGTGACACTCTTTTTGCTCGATTTAGCAATGGTTTTTGAGACAGAATGTCCGTATAAAAAGTTTTGTCATCCCGTCATTATCTTTGAAAACAGAGGTAATAATATGTTTTGAACGCGGCCTTTGGTCTCAGAAACCCACGGTTAGCATGGACACTATTGTCAAATAAATCTTTGCAGTTGGCTAGTTTAATAAATAAAATCCGTCGTGCCCATCTTACTACATAATTTGTAAAGAATTTGAAAATTACGTCATAACGTATATACACATAGAATGACTTTCGGCACATTTTTTTCTAAAAGTATTCAGAATTTTGATTCTTTAACCAACGGCTTTACTTGCATTGTCATACATTTATAAGGTGATAAGAATATAAAAATAAAAAAAAAATTACAATCTGTTTTGCAGTCCGTACTCTAGCGGCCGGAGTGCCCGGCTGGCAGTTATTATTTACCGGCTCTATCATTTCGAAAATTTCATATTCCCCGTACTTGGACGCTTGAGGTTTAAAAGCGTAAGCGAGCGGGGGGTACGGAGGGTGCAGGGGACACGGGGGGTGGGTGTACTTTTTGCCTGCAAAGAGCCCAGCCAGAGTAGTAGTTGCACACCAGGGGTCATAAGGGGGTTCCTACTAAGAAATAATAACTTCACCGTTAGCTTAGAAAAAAAGCAAATCGCTAGCACACTCATGTTGCCTTGGTATGGCTTAATGCTTTTTATATTTTTTCGCTACAAGAATATATAGTTTTTTTTTTATATGCCAGTTGTTATCTGATACTAAGTACTGGACTCTGGAATACTGCACTTAATAAAATCGGATTATATTTATTTTCTAGTTTAATATTTTTATCTACGAAAATACTTTAATTATTTATTTTATGGTAATTTACAAGCTTATCTGGACCGGTAAGAGAAGCTCCTATTGCAGCAGCAGTTAGTTCTGTCAGAAAATATATACAACCTAAATAGTCATAGAAAATAATCTAATCTAATCTAATCTAATATTATAAATGTGAATGTTTGGATGGATGGATGTTTGTTTGACAAAACATCTACATGGATCTCGCTGATATTTGGCACAGATGTAGAACATAGTCTGGAAGAATACAAGCCTACTAATCAAGTTTATTTTAATACCGCGCGAATGGAGTCTCGGGCGACAGCTTTATAAATTTTAAAAAAAATGATAAAACAGCTACAGTACGAGAACAATTTTGCGACACTTTTTTAACACAAGAGGGCGCTAGTGAGGCTATCATAATTTAATTTAACTTATGCCCACCGGGTCAGTTAAATTTGTCAGTCTATATGTGAATCCGGTGTTTTCCGAAATCAAATTAAATGTCGTTTGTGAAAACTGAAATCTTCTCGGTTAGAAAAAGCATTCAGCCTAGAAAGGCTTGTTCTGAATGTTGTCCGTCATTTTCATTAGGTGGCCCTTCGGTAGTGCACATCATTAAATGAACAAAAATAAATACCTTTAAACTAATTACTTATTCCGATCCTATCAACTTCTGACTTTTAAAAAGTCAACATTAGTAAAACAATGTTAGGTTAATTATAAGTTACATAACTCTATTGATACCTTGTCTCTATTTTTTTTTTCAAAATAATGAAAGAGATGAAAATAGTTCTCTATTTACTGTGTTCTATCGATAATTATATCAATAGTATACCTCTACATATAATTTTCGTTAACACAAGACGAGGCAGTCATCACAGTCCCCAGTATTTTTAATGAAAGCCACGGCGTCGGGCGGGCGGCTAGCACCGTATTAATCTTAGCAACGGACGACCTCCTACACGCCCCTGCTACCCTGGTAGGTGGTTCCAAAGATCCCCGACGTGGGGGCGAACAGTTTACCCGATTTTTCTCCATTTTCAAAACTACCCTCGTACACTTTTTTCTCAACGTGCATTATGCAGAGCAACTCGGCTAAATTTATCGACTGTGAAATAAAAAAAAACTATTCCCGTACTTACGAAATGCGATTCCAGTTTAAAAACATCCCATTTTTTTTTAAATTACGTCACGTTTTATTTAATCATCGTCAAAAGTTCCTTAAACATTACTTGATATGTTGTAAGTTATCTTTATAAATAAACTAACTGTCGCCCGCGACTCTGTCCGCGCGGAATTAAAATCTTAATAAGTAGCCTATGTGTTCTTCCAGACTATGATCAACATCTGTGCCAAATTTCATCAAGATCCGTTAAGCAGTTTCGGAGATACCTTCAAACAACATCCATCCATCCATCCATTTAGTTTCACCTTTTTATTTCACCTGATAAATGAATGAATTACGGCAACGAATAAAAAAATTCTCGTCTCGATCTTTGCCTGCGAAAAAATCCGCCGAAAAGGAAGCGAGCGACCATTAGGGTATTATCGGGGAAAAAAGGGACGGAGGGGAAAAATCAGAAAAAAATTGCTCATAGGAGCCACCCTTTCCTTTTCGTGAGCGTCGCTTCGCCACCCCGGCCTTACGCTAAACACCCCCGACGGCAGGGGGCACATGTATGCCGGGGGGCGGGAGGAGGGAATTACATAAACGACAGGTGAATTTGGAAAATTAAAGTTGCCACTATGACGGCGAGAGAAGCGGCCTTTGGGAGTTACCAAAGACACGGCCTTAATGCCACCCGCCTGACGCCCGTATGCCCGGGCCTCGTAATGAAACAGCCGCGGTTAAATACTGACGGGTTTTGAAGTTTTCGACTAGACAGATTGAAATGTGCAAAAATACAGCAGCAATCATCAGTGGCTTAAAGCTAGCTTTTTTAAGTTTTAAAAATCTTAAATACTAATAAAATACGAGTATAACAACAATACCGCAAGTTGATACCCGTAGAGTCCTTACTGATCTTTGTTTATATATAACTAGTTGCGTCCGTTGCAACTCCGTCCGCGCGAAATTAAAAAAAAAACGTAATAAGTAGCCTATGTGTTCTTCCAGACTTTTTATAAGAGAAGGGGGGCAAACGAGCAGCGGGAACACCAAGGTGTTCATCGACGCCCATGGACATCTGCAATACCAGACACTATGTTCTATATCTGTGCCAATTTTCATCAAGATCCGATGAGCCGTTCCGGAGATATCTTCAAACAAACATTCATCCATCTATTGGCATTTATAATGTTAGTAAGATTAACCTGAAAATTAAAATTGTTTTTATCTCGGGAACCGAAATGCCTATATTTTTCTAACATGCCAAGACAAGGTCGTGGAATCGAATCCCCGTTCACTCAAAACCAAATTAAGACTTCTTAATTAAGATTTCTTTGGAAAAGAGACATGTTTTTGAAGCAGGTGTTTTGACAGTGAAAACCCGCACACAGTTGTTTAAATAAATAAACAAAGAATCCAAAAGAAAAAAGAAATTAAAAATTACTCTCCAGTTTCTATTTCGACTACTAGGTTGGCATAAAATCGCAGCGATAACGTCAATAAGAAATCCATAGAGACGTCGTAATGAGTGCGTTAGAACTCCACGCTTGCGTCAATATCAAAATAATTCATATGTGACAATAATTAAGAGCTTTCGTCCCTCCCCTTCGTACCCTAGGGGTACAGGCAAAGGGGGGGCAGGGCCCTGAAGCCCTCGTATTCAACTCGTGTGGGAGTGATTGGACTGTTTATAAAAGATTATTTAGACGTTTATACGCTCCAAATCTGTTTATGAAACTGACTCTAATTACTGTTCCATGTACATGTGAGATTTTGTGTTTATAACGTAACGATTGTCTTGTTTTTAAGTAGATAATATAGAATACTTAAGCGCCAAATTATTTTCCAAATCAGACACTGAGAAAATAACCGATCGTCGCGTCTTGTAAACTTGTAATCGAAACAGACCCATTGGCGTGCTGATTGATGACCAACCATTGGCCTACATAGTCATCGATATAAATAAATTTAAAACAGCACCAGGGTAACATAAAGCATGGAGTATACTAATTTGTCGGAGTAACTACGAGGCACACCTACACAGCGAGTCCGAAATGATTATTTAATAGTAACCCTCTATCCCTCCCCCTCCCTGCGACCCTCGGCCGTAGGGGGCGCCCGGGACCCCTAGAAAAAGTTTCACCACGTCTATCAAACTAGGAGACCGAACAGCGAAAACTTTGGAGTGGGCTTTCAGAGATAAAGGATTTTATGTGTTATAACATTCACATGGATTTTTGGATGTCCTAAAAGTTTATCGGGTAGAGATTTACTACTCGAAGACTTTCTGAAACATTTGTTAAAAAAAATAATGCTAATTCGTACTTGGATATACTAACTTAGTCGTATACTGAGCAATATTATCCTAAAAAGTGTAAAGATTTATTCGTTTCTAATGAATAAATTATGAAATAAAAAAAACTATTTATAAATATAGCTGATATAGAGCTAGCTTAATTTTTTCAAATCGGTTCAGCTTTTTCTGAGTCTATTCAATACAAACAAACAAACAAATCAAATCTTGCTTCTTTTTAATATCAATATAGATGTAAGTTTTATAACAGTTTTATATTAATTCAAGGAAACGAAACTAAATTTTAATCCCTATTTTATTCAATAATTGTACAGTTTTTTCATACTGTTGTATGCGTGTTATTATGAAAAAAAGTTAGTCGCAAGCAACTCTATAGAAGTTTGTGTTCTTAAATTGTATGTGTACGAAACTTGTGCCAAGCCGTATGCGGTTTATTATTAGGAGTTACAAACAAACGATTATGTGAGGTTCGTATAGGGAACACCCTATATCATATCTACTCTATAGCTTTACGTTGTATTTTTTATTACTGTAGTAATTACGTAGTAATTAAATATGTACCTAGTAATAATAAAATGTGTTAGGTATAAAGTTAAATGAATTAATAATAATAAAGAAATTAATAAAATTTTAATTTCATCGCCATATCAACAAAAACAGTCGTTCACCACAGATAAAATAATTAATTAAATCAAAATTATTTATAGTATTTCTTAACTTAATTAAAAAAATATAATATTTTGTTATAAAATTATATCAATTATTTGATTGATTAATAAAATTGAATTTATTGAATTAATATTTATTTAACTAATTTATCTAGAAAGAATGAAAAAAATTTTTAACTCAATAAAAATAAAGCTTAAAATAGTTTCCTAACAACTAGGTATCGCAAATACTAAGACGGCATAAGTCGGAAGGATATACCACTGAGGTGGGTCGGCGAGACGTTGTCAGTGCAGATTATATGGGGTCTGTCTGCCAAGGGCTCCCTGGCGTACCGGGTACCAGGAAGTTATAAGTTATCGGGAGCATCTGCGCGCGAAGCAGGTATTAGGAGATCATAGCTTTAAGGAGCTTGAAAACAAGGACGTTATTTTACTTTTTTAGTCACAATCTTTTACTATTCTTTAGATTAAAATAAAATAAAAAAAAAACTTTATTAAAATAAAGTTGAAAAATAAAATTAATATTAATTATTAAAATAAACTCGTTAGCGAAAGATAAATTAATTTGACAAATTTTGCAACATAAAATCGCGTCATGAAAAAACTGTAGATTTGTAAAAAAAATCCTTGGATTTTTAGTTTTCATTTGAATCTTATCATCTGCCACATCCAATTGCGTTCGTTACTCGTCGAGTTTTCGTAATGAACCCGCCCTTAAAGCATTTATTAGTGAGAATTCGTTCAAGTCTGTTTGCAAACTCCCGAAACACGACCCATACTAGCCTAGCCAAAATCTGTAAGGGATCAAAAATTTTAAATAACGAATCCTACTTGAAAACTAGTTTTATATTTATATTATTAATTTATCATTATTTTTATAGATTACTTTCATTATTTCGATTATTCGTTTTTCGATTTCTTTTTAATATTAGTAATTTATTTTATCACGAAAAAACCTACTTAAAAGGTAAGATTTTCAATGGTTTTTTAAAGGAATAAAAGAAGAAAATAGATTTATTGCGAGATCCACAGCAATAACACTTGTATTAAAACATACTCTGTCTGTGTCTCGTGCCACTGTCCCTGCAGTGGAACTCTACGGTTACAGTATGATTCACACTCAGTAGACAACATGGACCATGCAGGGATATGGTGGCATTGTTCGCACCAGAGGGCGCCTTCGTAGCCGAGACTCCGGCCCCTTCTGAAGACTCCCTGTGGTAACTGATCGAAGAACACATAAAATATCAAATAATATACGCTTAATTAACTGCCGTAGTTAAAGAATTGGTCGCTAACATGATATATAGGGTGTTATAAATTATTGTTTTATATTTTTTCCTTTTTTTAATAAGGAATTTAAGAATATAAACATACCGTACCTTTTATTTATACAAAGCCTTTTGTAACCTATTTTTATAATTTAACTCTTTATTTTTAAATTATATATTCGACCTGTTTCGTGCTGAGTGAACGTAAAAACAGGCATCTAAATCCTTAACTATGAACGCGACGTAAATCCAAAGAAAAATCGCTTATATACCGAGATCATATCACGATAGACTTCGTTCAATTTTTCCTTCGTTAATTTTCACACGAAGAACGAAGTAATACTTTAATTTGATAAAATAAAAGTATTTAAATTTTAAAAATCATATAACTAAATAATATACAACAAAAAAAATCTAGACTATGACACTCAGGGTAATAAAACGAACGGAATAACACCTCTCTGGTCAAAATTAATTCAGAAGTTTTGTCAACTAAAGGTTACAACGCAACGCATAAAAAACATTGACAGTCAGTAGGATAAAAAAATATGTTCTTTAAGTATTTAGAATTTATTTGTTATTATGTAAATTAAAAAGATAAAATAATTACAATACTTGTTCTAAGGAATTTCGTATTCAAATGTACTTTATTATTAGACTTAAAATAGTTGAACTCTTATAAGTGACGGATTCGACTGCGGTGACATATATCGTCATCCTTTACTTTCTCTTTGAAGAAAACAGAGACAACCATATGTGTCAATATCAACGTTCCGTCAGTCGAAACCCACAGTATAGATAATTAAAACTCGATCTAGTGAAGTGCATTTAAATAGAGATATCGAGGCCAAGGCGAAGCGCAAATTCTGGTTAAGGCGCGACACCTGTCGGGAGGCAGAACTAGTTGGAAGTGTGTGATAATGCTGCGGTTACATTAAGTATAGAGGAGCGGATATATACATAATGTTACAGTATGTTTTCGTATATTAAATATTTGTATATTAACGAGCTTTTAGTATCATAATTTATTTTAATCTTTCTGATTTTATTTGTGGCTAAATATGTAAAATGTCTATCTATATATATAAAAGAAAGTCGTGTTAGTTACACCATTTATAACTCAAGAACGGCTGAATCGATTTGACTGAAAATTGGTGGACAGGTAGCTTAGAACCAGGAAACGGACATAGGATAATCTTTACCCAGCTTTCTTCTTTTTTTTATTCCGCGCGGACGGAGTCGCGGGTAAAAGCTAGTTTACGTATAAATCTAAGCAGGTTTACAAATGGTCGCAAATGTAATGTGTCTCCGCATGCCTAACTCAAAATATGTAATTACAAAAGTTTCAGAACAAAACCCCGACACCGACGGATATTATCCGCTCTCCCACACTAACGAACACACCCTTATCTTAAGGGGTAAGCATGCCACCCCGATGTCGCTCACCGCTACCAGGCGAGCATAGCGCGCTGAGAATTTTAACGGAATTAGTAGCGCGGCCGACAGTAGGGCGCCGCAGTAAATTCACAGCGAGTACTAGGAGACGAGGGGTAGCCACCCACCTCCACGCCTTTATTAGCGCCTGGTACCTAAACCCCGAGGTGTCTGCACGCAACGCAAAAACAGAATTTACCCGACCGAAAATAATTTTACCCAGCTTGCGTTAGGGAGGAAAGGAGGTTGTTTTCGCCGCGTGCTTTTCAAGCGAACGCAGCATGGCTCAGGAGGGATAAACATTTTTGAAATTTCTTTCTTTTTTTTTCTTCGTCGACGCTCGAAAGGCGCTCCATGGAACGACGTGAAAAGGCAACGAATAAAATAAGAAAAGGAACATACTAAAATAGAATCGGTTCAATATAGCTACATTTTTTCATGTAACAATAAAAACAATCTTACTAATATTATAAATGTGAATGTTTGGATGGATGGATGTTTGTTTGAAGATATCTCCGGTACGGTTCAACGGATCTCGATGAAATTTGTCTACATCATAGTCTGGAAGAACACATAGGCTACTTATTAGGTTTTTTTTTTCTAATTCCGGGCGGATGTAGTCACGAGCGACGACTATTATAAATAAATAAAAATGTCTTGTAAAAATGGCGAAGAATGCAAACCGGATGACTTGACAAATCAAATCCTAGCTTTAGTACGAAAATCACAAATTATCCTTAAAAAATAACAACAATTAACTAACTAAGCAATAATTAAGTTAGCAATTGAATAAAGTAAATAATTTTCAACCGCGCGCATCTAAAATCATCCCCATTGGAAACAACCCTCGTGTTATTAAAAGTGAGAATCGATTTGTTGAGGGGAGACGGCAAGTTAATTATGTCATGGTTCAAGGTCACACAGATGCAGACGAAACTCACAAAATGTAAACAAGTTCTAATCAATAATTGCGAGTGTCTGAAATCAAAATCACCGTTTAAAACATATTGTTATTTCCTTTTTTGTCAAAGATAAATGACAGTGATGACGATATGTTTTTAGAGATTTTGATTTCAAAAATCAGAATTCGGTATTTCTTTCTAAATGCCTATAAACCAATATCTTTTTTCCTATTCGTTTATATTTTGGAAACTATTTTTTAAAACAAAAGTAGATTAGATTTTGTTACGAGCGAAAAATTATCTACGTTTTTAAATAGTAAAAATCCAAGATACGAATTATTATTAATTTTCCATGTCTTTAAAATGACAATTTGATGACAATGACAAAATGACAACTAAGCGATTTGAAAAAAATCTTTAATTGTTGGAAAGTTACACTATCCCCGCGTGATATAGGCTATGTTTATTTTTAATTCCGCACGAACAAAGACGCGGGCAAAAAGTAATGTTATATACCTACTAGCTGTCGTCCGCGAATCCGTCCACGCGTAGCAAATATAAAAATTAATAAGGGTATAAAAATAGATACTAACCGATTCTCAGACCTACTGAATGTACATATAAAAATTCATAAAAATCGGTCAAGCCATTTCAGAGGAGTATGGTAACTAACATTGTGAAAATTGTATATATATAAGGTTATAAGATTTTTTTAAACAGAAATGATTTTGTGATTTTCATTAGCGTAACTACTTTATTGTTTAGGGTTTTGATTAGAATCCGGAAATCTATCCAGTCCTAATATGCTTTAAATAAAAGTATATAATAAAACAAAAAGATTACACATAACATAACAGATATTCCTAGACGTTTCTTATCAAAACAAAAGTTATAATCTGTAACATAGAGTCGGCCACACGCCACAACTGCGAACAAAATAGCCTGCTGTTATTAACAGCCCCTGTACGGGAAAAATAGGGATTGAACAGCTCTAGTGATATCTGGATATGATATTGTAACTTGGAGAAAAAAAACTTGTGATCTGTCATGGGACGCCTGGCAGATGTGAAACATCGTGTGTGTACAAGTAATATAATATACATACATAAAATATTAAATAAATAATAATAATGATAATGTAATAATGATAATAATAATAGTATTAAGAAAAATGTATTAAATCAGAAAATTAATAAATATGTGGAATAATAATAATAATAAAACAAGCCAGGCGGAGACAGTATTAGTATAAAAGAAATAATAATAATAATAAATAATACGAAATATTATTAAACTAAACACATAAAATATATATAGTACAGCGTGGCGACCCGTCGCCACGGCAAGCGTCGCCACGCCAACAATTCGGTTTACAAGTGATCCTACAGATGTTTCACATCAAAAATGTATTGTAAAAATTTTACTGAATAAATTACCTAAAAATGAATAATAAACAAGTCTGGTCTATACTAATAAGAGGAAAGGTTTGTATTTTTGTATGTAACGAAAAAACTCAAAAACTACTGGACTGATTTCAATTTTTTTTTTATCATTAGTAAGCTATATTATCACTGAGTGACATAGACTATATTTATTACTAGTTTTTTTATTACACGCAAACTAAGTCCCGGGAAAAAGCTAGTATGTTATATATTGACGTCATATCTTTTTGTAAAATTATATTTACTTTTGCGGATTTAAATAATAATAAATACAATTTTTTTCATTCAAAAAATCTTCTCAGATATACTTATATGAAGGAAAAGCCTCGAATTGCTTGAATAACTTATCCGGTTTAACTATATCCGTGTCTTTAGTATCCGAGAAAAAAGGGGGGTGCGAGGGTCGAATCCCGCAAGGGGTGGCAATGGACTGAAGGAGCCCCAATCAATCTTACAAGTCGCGGCGCAGGGGGTCGGTTTCGGGGGTCGCAGGGACGCTACCCTCTTACGGACGGTCTACAACTGACCCTTCGATACACTCTATGTGGAGAACGTCGCAACTGAAATTTTGTGTGACTTTGATACTTCAATTTACTTACAAAATGTTTAAATGTGTTATAATGTTGCGAATAAAGTGAAGCAAAAAATTATAATTTACACAAAAAAAAAATCTGTAATCAAAAAAAATTATGCGCAAAAAAATTATGAATTATATCGCAGATAAGTTTAATTCTGTTTTAGTTCAGAACAACACCTTTATTTTAATTACTAGTAAACAAAAAATGAATACAAGAAAAAAACATTTTAGAACATAGTAAATGCTACAATAAAAATAAATTAAAAAAGGTTTACGTTTCTATCTATATCTTTCTAAGACACAAAAGACATTAGGCAAGAAAACCGCAAAAAAAAAAAAGATAAAACGTAATGCGAAATATATCTTTAAGACAAGAAAACATCGCACACGTCGGCCAAAAAAAGCCGTCATCAGAAAGTGTATTTGCCCACTTCTCTGTCGGGTATCGTTTTTGTGTCTTGTCTAATGCCGTGACGCCCCCCGAGGCTGATGAAACCTCGTACCCTCGCCTGCCACCCCTACACCCCTACAACACCCCCACATCGCCCCGAGCGAGAAAAATGAGTTAGAAAAGATGCGGCGCCCGATTATGGCGTAACATTCTGGTCCTTTGGAATCGGACATTCATCTGAATCAATCGCGGCCGCCATTACGAGGTCACGTGTCAGGTGATCTCACATCTCCTATAAATCCTGCGCTCCTAATACCACGATCAGTGTCAGCACCCGTTTCTTTAGCTGGATAATTTGACATTTTACTGTACTGTCTTGATAAATGTGAGTTTCCAGTGTTGAAATACTTGTATAAAAACATATCACTATCCATATCACTGTTTTCGAAAAAAATATAATACGACTGCTGTAGAATTTCTCGGTATTATTAATTATCTACATTTTTTAAATGCACATTTTGCCTTTTATTTTATTTTAGACACTCTTAAAAAAAAAAACTTGAGAGGTGTCAAGGGACACCCGGATGGAACGAAGTTCCTTTCTATTAATTAGTGAAGGAACCAATGTTTATTCTATGAATAAAAAATTTAAGTCTTCACAAGAAGTACATTTTATTTCTATGAATTTTCGTAATATATTGTCACGTCGTTGCCATGGTGAAGTAGCGCATTCGTCGTTAACATACTTACTATAGCAAAAAGTGTCGTGACAACTTTTCGTAAGAATTTTTTCCGTCTAGCCCCCTTTCACAACGCGCGATAAGGAACTTCGTTCCAACAAGCCTTGATGTTAATATTATACCAGTACAATAGGACAGTAGCTAAGGTCAGCTCTGGCATACAACTGTCATAATGAAAACACTATCTAACGACAATGAGCCCATACTGTCGGTGTCAGGCCAGTGCTACTGTTCTACTGTACTGGTATAATGAAAACCAGACATAAAATTCATCCAATGCGTAGTAACTTCGCTAAAAGATTCTGGCATCTAATAACAAAACACTTTAATCCTCACGATCCTCCACATATCATTCGGCATTCGAAGTACGAGCTCGTATCGTACTCCTGTCGGATTGCTATAGCGTAACGCATAGCGGCCAATTGCTCATAAACCCTGTATACATTCAGTCCGCACTAAACACTGAGATTTCTTATCTACAGCAAAATATCTCGACTTGTACATAAACTAGCTTGTACTAACTTTATACTTGTGTATTTGGAACTATGTTTTGACCGCGACTTCGTCTGTATAGTACTAAAATTTAGATGAAAAGTATCTAAGTGTTACAGTTACACGAGACTATGTTCTATATCTGTGCCAGATCAAGATGTGTTGACCGTTGTGGAGTTATCGAGTAAATATATAATTCAAACATATCTCAGGGGACCTGTACATATTTCCAGGATCATAGGTATAGCATATGTGTTTTCCAGACTATGTTCTACATCTATACCAAACTAGCTTTTACCCGGGACTCCGTCCGCGCGGGATGAAACAAAATGCACACAAGATAAAAAAGTTCCTATGTCCGTCTCCTATTTCTAACCTCCCCATCAATTTTCAGCTAAATCAGTTCGACCGATCTTGAGTTATAAATAATGCAACTAACACGACTTTCTTTTATATATATAAGACTAGCTTTTACCCGCGACTCCGTCCGCGTGGAACAAAAAATAGAAATCGGGGTAAAAATTATCCTATGTCCGTTTCCTGGTTCTAAGCTACCTGCCCACCAATTTTCAGTCTAATCGATTCAGCCGTTCTTGAGTTATAAATAGTGTAACTAACACGACTTTCTGACTATATATATAAGACTAGCTTTTACCCGCGACTCCGTCCGCGTGGAACAAAAAATAGAAATCGGGGTAAAAATTATCCTATGTCCGTTTCCTGGTTCTAAGCTACCTGCCCACCAATTTTCAGTCTAATCGATTCAGCCGTTCTTGAGTTATAAATGGTGTAACTAACACAACTTTCTTTTATATATATAGATTTTATAGTCACAGAATTTTATATGCAGCCGTTTTGGAAATACCTTCTAAAAAACATCCCTTCATCTGATGTTTCACATTTAAAATACTAGTAAGTCTTGTAAGATTATATAAATAGATTGTCCGATAAGTTCGTTCTCATCTTCCATAGCGTAAAAGAGACCTTTGGTTAAGATAAAAATTTAATTTGACAGTTTTTTGCTGAAAAATATAAGAGTTTATGAAATAGAATGATTGGTACAAGACATGTTTAGTAATCTCTGTTTTATTTATCAAAACGAGAGTGATGGAATTTTTTCTTTCACGTGTGTTACCAGTGGAAACTCACCTTAACAATCATATTTAATGTATAAATAATTTCAAAGCTCTATACCACAATTTTTCATATTCACATACTTTGCATTTGTTAAAATTACTAATCAAAAGCGAAATTTTGTAGGATCATAAGTGTGGACCACAAGAGGAGCTTTGTAAAGGTTTGAGCTCTGAGGGTTAGCGGTTACCGTTTTCCGCTCGCCGACACAAAATATCTAGTCGGATTTTACACGAAAATTTCACTACGAAATCGCAGACAAAGATACGATTGTAAAAGCACATATTACAGTTGATTTTCAGTGTTAGATTATTCAGGTCTCTTATTCACTATTACGCTAGAATTTTTAGGTAAGTTTATTGATATCGTAGTTATTTTACTGAAAGCCACTATTTCTGACTTGTGTACATTATTTTATTGCGTAATATTTTTACCACTCGTTGATTTTTTCTAAATCACCTAAAGAATACAATAATACCTATACAAATAACATAAGTATATAAAATCAATACCAACTTACCTTAGACTCTCCATCCAGACTGTCTTGATACGCTATACTCCGCATGTGTTTGAGGTAGGCCGTAGTAATTGGCACGCTGTAGTCGACGTCTTCACCTGCGTAGTACAGGCCGCCGTCAGGGCGCCACGGTCGCGGATACCTCCCATAAGAGTTCGTACACTCTATAGTTGTAGGTAGTAACTTCTTACGAGGCGGCGACCGCGACTTAGGAGGATCTTTCGAAGTCAAATTAGCGACATCTAGCGGATTGTATTTTTTCTCTTTTTTAACTTCGACTTTTGGTTCAGTAACTTCTACGTTTTCTGTCACCTTGGTACTTTCTTTATCACTTTCTTCGATTACTTTCTCTTCTTCTACTTCTTGCTTCTCCTCCGGCACTAATGGTGGTGGACTATCATCGACTTTTACGTCTTCAACGTCGATTAAACTATTTTCGTCTTTGTCTATCTCAGGGTCGGTACGAACAGGCTGTTCTTCTCTAAACGCAGGTTCAACAGACGAACTTCTATTTAATAAGGGAGTGGAATCGAACCCGTTGACCTTTTTGGAGGTAAGTTCAATATAAGTCGGTTCCTGATCTTCTGTGTCAGTTGGTTTAGGGCTTTCGACTTTCTTCAGTGGTTGTAGTTCTGTGTAATCGAATTTCGGTTCGTAAGGATAATTGGAATGGGCGGCATCAATCTCTGATTCCCAATTCCTGGTATAGTCAGCCGCACAGTGAGGGAGGAATGGCAGATAGGGGGGATGTCTGGTGGGGGACGGTGAAGGCGTAGGCAGCGGAGGAGGGGAGGCACTGCGCGGGCGTCGCGCGCACTCCGCGCACCCTGTCAGGAACCTGGTGACCGCTTCACGAGGTAGAAACGCATATGTCTCCGTAATCTGTGGAAGAAAGTATCTTCTATCAGAAGAAGGGAAGAAAGACGGAAGATAATCATTTATTTCTTTGCACAAACTAAACACAAAATAGCATGACATCAACAAAACATAATATGAAAGTCACAAACTCTTATAAATATCCTGCGACATAGGTTTCCAAATCTTAGTCTCGTAAAATTGGACAAGAGTATGGTAAAGCGTTCAATATACGCACAAAGTAAACATCGCAATTTCTAAAAAAAATTAATGCTTTCAAAATTATTTTATTTTTAATCATAATATATGACAGCGCCATCTGTGAATCTATTGAGTAACTATGGCATTTGTTTCGAAAACAACTTGTCGGAAAATGTTTTCCAATTTCATAACTAGATGGCGTAAAACAAAATGCACTCAAAAGTAACATAAAAAAACAATTTCAAACAAAATGCATTCAAAAGTACCATAAAAAACAATTTCAAACAAAATGCATTCAAAAGTACCATAAAAAACAATCTCAAACAAAATTCACTAAAAAGAAACAAAATAATGACATGAAAACTTCTTTCTTTCTTTCTTCTCTCTTTCAAAAACCCTCTAAACTCTAAAGAAAGTTCTCTTCTTTCTTGTAACATGTCTATATTGTATAATTATTGTTATTTCGCAGTCGGTGTCGGCCGAAGTAAATAGGTGACATTTTATATTTGAGATGTATTAGACATACTTACGTTTATGTCCCTACTTAGGCCGAAACCGACTCCAAAATAACAATAATTATACAATATAGACATGTTACAAGAAAGAAGAGAACTTTCTTTAGAGTTTAGAGGGTTTTTGAAAGAGAGAAGAAAGAAAGAAAGAAGTTTTCATGTCATTATTTTGTTTCTTTTTAGTGAATTTTGTTTGAGATTGTTTTTTATGGTACTTTTGAATGCATTTTGTTTGAAATTGTTTTTTATGGTACTTTTGAATGCATTTTGTTTGAAATTGTTTTTTTATGTTACTTTTGAGTGCATTTTGTTTGAGATTGTTTTTTTTGAAGTCGGCTATTTTTTTTTCTTAAAATTTTTGTTTTATTTCACAATTTTTAGTGAATTTGAAGTTCAATTACAAATTTCCTTAATACGCATGAGGAAAGAAATAAGACAAATAAAGAAAAGGACTTTCCTTTTTAATATGTGTGTACTCAAAAACTAATAGACAATGCAGCAGATAACCACTATTCCTTTAAACAATGAACTAATTATCAAAATCGGTATACAAATTGAAAATTAACGAACTAATACATCGTAGCTTGCCTATAATTTTGTCCAGCCGCGCGCCGCACTAGCATTTTTCGAATGCGCGTAGTTTTTAATCATTTAATATCTTCCAAACTATTGATCAGAATTACATAGTTTAAAGGCTAATGTAATCTGCATTTAATACTCTAGCCATCAAACATATTTATTTGGATAAGGATTCATATCGAATATAATATAATAGCGCCGTAAGTTTACGACGCTGTTTTTCGTGTGCATTTTAATCGAAGTTTGTTCACAATAACATGGTTTTTGTGAGACATCCATCGATGATAGATATATGCCACCTGAGACTTTTATTTAGCAAATTTAAGGATCTATAATTACTCCATACATCATTTTAATGTAGGTCATATAGTTTGACCTACGTAAGCCCAGAAAGCAAATTTGTGCTATTCATTGTAACGCGATGTAGCATTTTTCGTTTCCGCGTAATTTTATTCTTACGATATCTCCTAAACTATTAGACAGAATGAAATAGTTTCAATTGCAAATATAATCTACATTAAATTCTCTTGATAATGAACATATTTATTTACATAAGGGTTAATACTGAACTTGAATAATAGCGTCGGAAATAGGGCATGAATTTAATTAATGTTTCGTAAAGAAAAAAATGGTTATTGTGAGAAAACTATAAAAGATAGATATATGCTATCGCGGACTTTTATTTAGCACATTTAAAGAGCTACAATTCGCCATACATCATTTTGATGTAGGTCTTATAGTTTAGCCTACGTAAGCGCTGAAAGCAAAAATGTCCCTAATTTCCGCAACAAATTTTGAAGCTATATTTAAATTCTACTATTCTTCTAGTTATTTAAAAAAAAAACAAAAAAATGGGACCCACCTGCAAGCACTTCCTTTCGTTTAAAATAATTTTTATCAAAATCGGACCACCAGGGGCGGAGATTCGCGGTAACACACATAAAAAAAAAAAAAAAAAAAAATTCAGTCGAATTGATAACCTCCTTCTTTTTGAAGTCGGCTAAAAATAGTTCAACTCACCGTTCTGTAAGTTCTTTTTTGACCCGCATGTTTCCCAGGCCTGCCTTCCAACTCAACGTGCACCGTATAAATTATATCGAAGAAATTTTCTACTATTGCAACTTTTCTATAAACAGGTTCTTGATTTGGCGCATTCTGAAACAAAGAGAAATATGAAATTAGCATCAAATTGGTTTTAAAAAGTGCTGCCATCTGTTATCTGTAATTGAAATCAGTTTTTACTGTTGGTGCTATTTGCCAATAGATGGTGCAAAAGTCTTATAATTAATAGCTTTTAAAAAATCTTTTTCAAAAACTGTTCACTCAATACTTTTCAAACGCAACTAGTAAAATTATTATCTTTTTTATGAAGACACTAGCGCTTGACCATGATCTCTCCGGATCATTATAAGGATCAAAAGATTTACATATATTTTTGTGGTATTTTGTTGTTAAATTGTGTAGAAAATGTTATAAATACAACAAATACCAACATAACGATTTTTATAAAATATAAATATGTAGTTTAATTCTACCACCGAAATCTGCGCAAGTCTAAATGAATATCCGTAATCTCTTATCTCTGATCTCGGAGTCAAAGATGTTCACATCTTTCAATAATACGAAGGCAAAAAGTTCCATGCAAAATTTTAATCATTAACGCTAAAGCTTTACCATTATCATTTTCTGTTAATTAAATTCTGAATTAATTTCTTTAGGATTGTGAAAACGAACGTCTTGGCTAAAACTATTCAATCTTCAACAGATTATAACGTTCCTTATACAGCCCGTGCCTTCGGATCCCGTAATTAGACTCATAAATTCGGTCGCGGACAGCAATTAGCCGACGCGAGTCCCGGCGACCCTAATTACCTACGACTCCGACTCCGGGACAAAGTAATTACGTCGCCTGTCGCCTCAACAGCTAGGGTTGCCAACTGGCAGTTTCAAGATAACAATGTTTTATCACCTTTCGACGATAGATGTCACTGCGCGGTACTTAACACATTATAAATTAAACTAACTTTCAAGATGGTGTAAACTCAATCTTAGCACATAAGTTGGAATAGAATGGGTAGCTATTTAACGATCAACCCACGATATGGCAACGTGATTGATCATTGGTTACATCGATGGTTAAAGGTTCGATTATCAAAAAACGGTAACTTATGTGGTTTTTTTTTAAAGTTGTTTTTTTACTCAGGCACCGTTGCTTGGAAATGTGGCATATTTAAAATTAATCTCAGTACATAGGCTTTCAACTAAAAATACTGAAATAATAATTAACAAAAATACGAAATGCAAAAGCAACATAAGGCGTGACATATAACACATGTCTGTGCGAACGCGAAGAAATAGCGGTATCAACAGCGATGGTTATCCCGGAGAGAGCGGACATGCGGTCGGGTCGGTAGCATCCCGGGGCGACCAGGGGGCGTCCCGCAGCATCTCGGGGCGTCCAGGGGAGGTCCGGGGCGGGCGCAGCGGGACTGCCGTCTAATGGCCCCGGCGATTACACGGCCGTGACCGCGACAGCAGCCGACATCAGGGTTGCCAAATGCCAACTTGAATTTGGCATAGTTTCTTTTTTGTTTTAAGTGAAGTCTTGAATTCGCAAATAGTTTTATTTTTCTGTTTTCGTGTATTGTAACCACTCTAGAATGTAGTTTTTACACTTATTACATGTTTTTTTTTTTTTTTTTGAGATCAGTTACACGTTAGTTAAACGAACTATGTAAAGTATTTTTTATTTATTGTGTATTCTACTTTTAGAGTACACAGTAATGTTATCTAACCCAACCCATTTGTTATCCGCTATCACTCGCAATTAGCAGGACTCGGAGCGCGAACAGAGTTCTTCAGTGAACTAAATCGGGCATCCTTGATCTTCTTAAAGACATAATTATCAAGACGAGATTTAATCTGTTTCTTTTGTTTTCTTTTTATTCTTTGACATCTTTAAAGTTAAAAGCTACATATAGATAGTAAGTAAACTAAATTTTAAGTTATTATTGCTAACAGTAAACAGTTTTCTACTGTTACTGTACTGCACTGTCTTCACAGATTTATGGGTTGCCCTCGTGTGAAACATTAAGTATGTTTGGCAAGCTATTGGTGATGCAATCGGCCGTAAATTCGGGCGCCGACGATCTGCGATAACTCGGCAACAGGTGGCGCTATCACCTGCCCAAAGCGATACGGCTACAATGAACGGTACGCTAAGCTATGCATAACTCCGTCTAGGTTATGGAATCCTGGTATGCGTGTTGTGCGTGTATTGATTTTCTCCTAGACCAGGGATGGTGAACCAATGGCACGCATGTCGTACGACAATATTTTGGATATGTTTTTACTGCTCACAAAATTAAGTAGGTAGTGATAACTACGCTACTGAATGTGGCCAATAAATAAAGTTCAAATTTCTTGATGACACGTTTTTGACCTTATTAAACATTTTCTGTTATAAATGGCACGTTGATATGTAAAGGTTCGCCATCTCTGTCGTAATCTTTCGATCTGTGTTTTTTCTAAGACCACCACAATTATGTTAGTGACTTTAAACTTCCTACTCATAACGTAAAAAAATATATTTCTTAATAATTTAATCAGAGGTATATTGGATTTTGTTTTTTAAAATCCTCTTTTAAAAATTTACAAAATATAACTTTACGAAATACTAGAAATATACGCAGAATTTCACTTTGATCCATGGGGGATGCGAAGTTCGAGGGAGGAGTGGAGTGCGGGTTCCCGTTTCCTTTGTACTGACAGCAACACGCCCGACCGCACCCGGGCGGGTCCGGATGTCGCGAAAAGGGCCAATTGAACCGCCGGGTATATCCGGCCGGCTTGTGCTAGAGTTTAACCGGTTTTATCAAGTGATTGTACATATAAGTATGAAATATTTTTAAGGTCACGTTTGAAAACTCGCGGAAAAGTTTACATTACGAAATGGAAAGTCATCATAGTCTACGTAAGATGTACATTTATGATTCTATGGTGACATATACAACTTATTATAGTTTCATCTGCTCAAAGTCATGTGTGCGCTGCGCAGTGCCCTCGCCCCGCATCCTTGCACGTCTGGTTACATCTAAAATTGTGTTGTGTGAGGTTCGTGCGATGTTCCGAGCCGTTAAGATATTTGAAAAATACTATACTAATGTTAAAGCAGTAAAACTTTAGATGTGCATTACCACGTTACTTCGGAACGGTTGAAATTAATAATCTAATGAATAGTTATGTTTAATGTTTTCCCTTTTTTTAATTAGTTTTACACAATCTTTCATTTTGTTTCTATCATTGTTTAAAATGATGTAATTTGAACCTTTTTTTTCACACTTTTTCTGCTACACCTTTTTGACTTTATCCTCATCAAGGTTTAACAGTTAGTGAGGGTTATAGACTATGTAGGTATCGACAAAAACAGGTCACCACAGAGTGTGGATTGACAGAACCGTATCGATTTATAGTCAACCCTATCGACAAGGGTAAGAGCACACAAAGAACAGTGCCAACATGAAATATTAATATTGAAAATATAGAAAAGAAATTCTTTAATAAAATAACGGAAAATTTTGTTTTTCCGCATCTAAGCGACATAATCATTAATCCGAAAATATAAATAATTAAATCTTTATACTTAGAATAGGGTTATTTATCTTTGTAGCCTCTAGTTTGCGAAAACGAATTGATATGATTTATTTATTTATGTTGTAAACATAGCGTTTTATTATCAAGATTAAAGCTTTAAAAAAGATTACCTAATTGTTTGGCGTCAAAATGTTGAAAAGGTAAAATAAATGATTTTTAAAACTTTCATAGCTTAATATTTGTATCGCAAAGTCCTTGGTGTGCGCCTAGTTTTACATCATCAGTGAGCAGTGAGCGCCGCGCCGGCCGCCTCGTGTCGACCGATCACACGTTTTCCGCTGCCGGGAGCACGCTTTAGTGATGTACTTGTAATATGAATTAATAGGAGATATCGAAATTCTGATTTATTTTTTTGATTGTTTTATTTTATAATTGTGACTGGCTGGAGTTTTTACGCAGATATGTTTATACAAATGCTCCATTGTGACCGCCTTTAGTTTTAACTTGGCTTGACGGAAACGTAAAGTCATTCTATTAATATTCTGCCACAAAATAATATGTAAAATATTGTTACATTTCATTTAATAATTCTTATTTATTAAAAAATAGTTACAATAGAATGAGTAGTAAGTACTACGCTTTAAATGTCATAAAATACATCGAAAAAATAAAAAATATCGATATAAATCTGCCGCAAAAATAGAACATCCCTAGTGCTCTTGGTGCGCATTAATCAGTCGGTCGTTTGGTCCCGCCGCAAAGTGCCGCCTCTCCCGCTCCCCGCACCCCCCACGCCTCGACACCTCGCCCCCCGCAGCCCGCTCTCCACAGTAGGGTTGCCACCTAACATAACGCTAACGTTGATTTATTACGTGACAAACTCTACGCCCTTGTCCTCTTTGGTACATCCTTAACTGGTTGGTATAAATTATTGTTGAGTTTTTTTTTGGTACATATCTTTTATTTGAACTACATATTTCACTAAAAAACATACTGGCTAATTATAAGGATAAGTAAAGAGACAAAATTAAGTGTTCATCTCGGCCGAGAAAAAGGTTTGCAAAAAATAAAATAACTCTTGCCTTAATAATCACCGGTAACAAATCTGTCAAATTCGCGTGGTTTTGCAAATATTGTCGATGTTTTTCTAACATGAAGCGGACCGAACGAGAATCGTTAGAAAAAAGAGTAATTCAGTATAATTTTAATAATGGGAAAGCCGATGCAGTTCGTCATTTTTCTCAAGAACTATAAGCACAAGTATCTAAAGGATAATTAAACGGTATGGAGAATCAGGAGAGACTGATTTTAAGAAAATTCCGGGAAGGTAACGTACCATAGCAACTGATCGAAACTTAGATAAGGTAAAAAAAGGTTTTTAAAGAAGCACCTTCAACATCTGTGAGGACTGCGGCTCACAAATTAAAAATATCTAAGTCAATTATATCCAGAATTAAAGTTCAAGATCTGGACATGAAGGCTTTTGTGAAACATTGTAGGATATATTTTGTAACTGTCTTTTTTTTTATTTTTTTTTATTTTGCAGACTGTAATATTATATTTTCAAATTGCGAGACATTTATCAAGATTATTAAATATATATTTTATATAAGAAAAATAATACGATACATACACATTACAAGAGGGCCGGACCCTTCGTGTATGGGATATTGAATATCCCAGTTATGGTATAAAAATGCAAACGAACGAAATGTCTCCCCCACATTGTTTGCGAATACTTTCCTCGTACAAGAAATATTGCTGACCACGGGATTGTATTACTAAAATAATATCGTTGTATTTAATGGTAAAATATTGGACAAGCATTTTTAGAATTACAAGTTAGATTAAAAACTGATCTGAAATAATATGTCTAATTTAAGTCCTCTTTCCCTTGCTATCCTTTTCTTATAAGGAAAAGAGGGGAAGAGGACGTGGATTTAACAGAGCAGGGGATAGAAACGAGATATTCTTTTTCAGTGCGTCTCCACCTACGTTGATTAGAGGTAAGTAACGCATCTGCAATTGCGGTTGTCTATGGACAGCGATCGTTTCACTATTTCGGCGAATTCAGGCTGCTGGCTCTTGCCACCTTATGATATAAAAAAATAGTGAAACTTATCTTGAATAATTTTGTAGAATGTATCATTTAAATAATTTAGAAAATTATAATTACGAATTCAACCTTCTACGGTTGTAAGAAACTTACAAATTACCATGTATATGGCTGTCTTAGTTTTAACAAGGAAAATGTCAAGAATGAGATTATGACGTAACAAGTCTAGTGTCCTTTTGTAACAGATAGAGTATTCCAGTCACAGAGTAATGACAGATATAATTCAGAGCGACCGCAGTCATCGTAACGACACAATCACAATATCGATTTTATATTACTCTGTGCAGACTGAAAGCAAGGTTTTATTTAAACTTTGCTTGAAATATCTGTAAATTTCTGATAATATAAACGTACTTTGAGTGGTTAATTGATCACTAAAGGAGTATCTTAGTTTAGATTTCTCATAATAAATCTTACTAATATTATAAATGCGAATGTTTAGATGGATGTTTGTTTGAACGTATCTCCGGAACGGCTTAACGGATCTTGATGAAATTTGGCATAGATGTAGAACACATTCTGGAAGAAAACAAAGGCTTCTTATAAAGGTTTTTTAAATGCCACGCGGACAGAGTCGCGGGCTACAGCTAGTATTACAATACACGCCAAATCGACCCATCTCTTAACAGATGTAACTCTTTTGGTTGTTTGGATGGTATTATTTTTTAAAAGTTGAAAGCAATCTTAAGTGTCACTCGGATTATCCAACAAACTCAATTTAGTTCTAAGTCAACAGTAAGTATGGACAAAATTGTACAAACAATATTTGATAATATGATGCATTTTTAAGTAAATATCGATTTATATTTTTGTTAAGTGGCCATAGTCAGTGTTAGGACACGTTCATACGTCATCTTAACATAGCCGACGTGTAAAGTTGTAGTGAGATGTTTGCTAAGTCACGACCAAGTACACTGTGCTTAGACTTAAGGTTGTCACATAAACATCGAATGTGAAAAAAAAAATTACACCAGAAAAAAACATTAATACAGAATTAATATAATACTGGTCATTGAAATATTCAAAGACAATATTGATATGAAAATATGTTTTGTGTGTCTAAACATGTTTTTTTTCAAGTAAAATAAATTTTTGACAACCCTATTTATTCCCCCTGCTTAGATATCCCAGCGCATCAATACGTCTTTAATCTTGTGGAAATTCATGAGTTCCTTATCCATTTATATTTATTTAATAAACTTTGCACTATTGTTTATTTTCTTTTGAAGTCAAGACAATATTCCCAACGGTCCGGAACAACCCTAGAATGTTCTATATCCCGCGGCATTTGTCGATGTATACCAACAGAACGTTCGCGGAACATTTGCCAAGCACCGCCTACGCTATTTGCGCAGCCCTAACAACACATTCTCACATCTGACGCAGAAATATTAAACTTTGGTATACGTTCGTTTGCTTTTACGGACCTCTCTAGGGAATAAGTTAGGAAAAATTGTATGTCATATATTCGTAACCTAATATAACGTAGAATAGAAATTATCTATAGTAAATTATACAGACTAGCACAGTGTTCTAAAATTTTAATATCACTAAAGTTTAGTCTGTGGTGCAGTGCTGCTGCCTGCAGTGCGAGTCGAGACAGGAATGGCGCCAAATATAATTAGCACAGGCTGCAGCTGGCTGTGGCTGTAATCTGACAGACTGAATTCACGACCTCTGCTGAACTTCTGGTATCCTGGTAACCTCATTACCTTACATATAGTAAAATTCAAAGAACTTGTATGTCTTGTTTTATTTAATCCAAAAAATTATTAAGTCTGCAGGCTCCCTTAAAGCACTTGAAAAGCATTTCAGTATCTTTGAAAAAAAAGATAACAAATACGGATAACAGTGGTCACAGTTTATCACAGTTTGAGAACGAAGTAGACAAATATGTGAAAACATGTCCAAAAAAAATGTATTTTTATTTAAAAATAAACCTGTTTTATTTGAACAAATTTCCAGTTTTAAATAAGTTGACAAAACTATACTCCTTTAGAGACTACCGTAAACCAAAGACTTTAGGTAAACTAACCTGAATAGAATAGAAGATGCCATCCGAAATAGATACGAAAAAAAAGAAGTAACATTTCACGTGCGGATAAAAAAAGGCCTCCTAAATAATTCCATTGGGCAATCGATCAGCGCCATCTATTGGAGGGCGACTGTCAAGTACGGTGAAGGGTCGGACGGCCTCCAGATTTCCGTTTGTGAATATTTTAAGGCACCGAAAAGAAAGGGTTGAATGGTAAGAAACGTATTGTCGAATCGAAATATTCGAAAAAAAAGAAATGTAAAGGTAAAAGATTTCGTTTACAACGAAATTAGTTTCTGAAAAAGGTTGAAAAATAGCAAAAGCGTATAAAAACTAAGTTTTTTTTTTATTTCACAAACATACTTATATATAAACCTTTCCTATTTATAATTTAAAGTAGATTTATAACTGAAAATGCAGAAAAAAAATCCTACTAGATTCTCGTGTTCCTAACTTTATTAAAATTGTATAACTTCACTTTTATTTCAAACTATTTCCCTTTATTTTCGACACCGCGTAGATCTTTGCAAAACATCCCTCGACGATATTAAAACGGGTTGTAAGAAAGCTGCGAGAGTCATCAGTGAGAGAACGACCGCAATTAACAGCGCCGGCTTTAGGGGAGGGGAATGAAAGGGGCGGGTAGAGTCGGGGGAGGGGCGGAGGCTTTATCGCGCCGGCTTTTGTCGGGAACAGCCACTAGATAAGGGTGGGAACGCATTAATGCTCTGCCTACGGGAAGGAAATTCGTGTGAACGTGTTCGGGTTTGAATTAAGTTTGATTTTAACCTTAGGTTTAATATTTTTTCCCATATTGTCATCAGCGTAGCATTAATTCGTTAAAATATGAAATATATCTGCACTATGTAAATATCGGCATGTATTATCTGGGGGCGTGGCAGTGCTCCACCGAGGCTAGACGAATTTAGACACCCTTTTAAACTTTATACTAGATGAAGCTACATTTAATTTGATATGAAAACATTTAAAAATTAACTTTGGTTAAATAAAACCTAGAATAGAAATTCAGATAATTTGAATTTCTACAAAAAATAGTTGATAATTCATGTAAAATAAACTGCAGTAAAAAGCAGAAACGTCCAGCCCTCATTAGGTGGTCATAAACCGCGGCCCGCATTGTACTGTGAGGCATAAACCTGATCCGACACCGCAGCGACAGGGCCGTGACCACAATCTCCTGCAAATGTCCCAGGAACGATATAAACACATTGCCCTTTGTAAAGGCAAAAAATGAAAAGAAATGAATATTTAAATGAACTTTTTTGCTTCATAACATCTTTAAAATGTACTTAATCAATTATTATAATTATTATTTAGTCTTCAAAATACAAAAGAAAAATAGAAAGAAAATTGCTGGTTTAAAAAATAAAATTACGACGTATTATCTATTTGATCTTAAACCAAAAACATATTATAATTCTATTTTCAATTTTATTTGCCCAAAACCTTATTTTAATACATAAATTAGAAATTATACTTTGAATTTCATTTATAAAACGCAAAATAAAGTGCGACAAGCTTATCTACATAGGTGGAAAAATACATACATAAAAGAAAAAAATTGCAAGACAGCTTTGATACAAGGACTTTGAGACACTTTTTGGATTGACAGGGGGCGCCAGTGAGCTATTTTAGTTTGACATATTATGTCCACCGGATCAGATAAATTTAATAATAATTTCGAAACTAAGCAAAGTTGACAGCCCTATCGACTTTTGCAAAAAAGGGCCATTGGCAGTTTTGGCGAGTTATAGAGGTCAATAGTGCAGGCCGTGGATATTAAATTAGTGGGCACCGCGACACATGACATACGCTAGTTGACTTGTGAGACGAATTATTGAATTAGGGACTTTGAGAAAAAAGTTTCGTAAGTTTTGTAAGATGTTGGTTGATATTAAATTATTATTTTTATTTATAGGCATTAATTTATTAATACGCTTTAAAATTCTTGCTAAAATTATCTTTTTGTGTAAGAGCTTTAAAAAAAATGAGTTTTACAATTAACTTTTCTTCTTCTTCTTCGTATACTTGACTAGCTTTTACCCGCGACTCCGTCCGCGCGGAATGAAAAATAGAAAACGGGGTAAAAATTATCCTATGTCCGTTTCCTAGTTCTGAGCTACCTGCTCACCAATTTTCAGTCAAATCCATTCAGCCGTTCTTGAGTTATAAATAGTCTAACTAACACGACTTTCTTTTATATATATAGATTACTGAAGGTCGTGCTCGTGATATGCCTTTACAGATGCATCGACCAGCTGCCTCCACGCCATTCTATCTTCGGCTTGTCTCAAGGCAGTCGTGGATTAACTTTTAGCTGATATGAGTATAGAGAAATTAATCTCCGTATTTCTAAATTATGACGTACTCTTTGATACTCTTTACATGGCAGTGCTGTAGCGGTAGAGAGGAGTATTCATGTAAAAACATGTTAAAAAATACCTCGGTATAAATGTATTCATACATCTTGGCAGCTCTTAACTTCGCGAAAGTCGCTGCGCAAATCACAATTTTAAGTAAAGCGGGGAGTTGATGGATGCACGGGGAAGGCACTGTGCAGCGCGCCAATGACCTTGGGACGTCAAGATATTTGAAAAAAAAACTAATAACTTACAACAAACATTATTAGTATTGGAAGTTATATTGTAATCGCGCGGATATCGGGGTAGCGTAGAAACGAGGTAGTACGGTAGCAAGTACTAAGGTAGTGAAATAAAGGCGTAGCGTAGTAATGAGGTAGCGAAGTAGAGACGTAACGAGGTAGTAAGGTAGGCAGTGAAGCGTAAACAGGCCGTCTAGCAGCACATGTGACTCCGAAATCGCTCACCGAGCCATCCCCTGTCAAGACTTGCCCTCGGTAGAGCTTAGGGTTGACACATTATAAATAATTTTCAAAAACAATTTTTTTTTTTCATATTAATATATTTATTTGATGTTTTAAATATTGCTTTTTTATTAATGAAAATGTAATAATTATTAAAAGGACAATGTAATAAGATTAACAAAGATATAAATAACTTTAAGTAAATACGTTTGTTTGTTCATACTAAAATTAACTGGTTATATAATATTTGTGGCCGATAACGAAAGAATTTCGAATACCTTAAGTTTCATGATCGCATATTGATAAATTAATTTCAAAGGATATGACATCCTATTAATAAAGTTCACAATAATTTTAAAAAAATACAAATATGTAGTTACCAACCCTATTGAGTAGAAGCAAGTAAAGTGGGGTAGCGTGGTGTACGGGGCGCGGCGGAGGGGGAGCGGAAGTGTCGCGCGATTTAATTCCATCGCCTCGCTTCGCCTCGCCCGGGCCGCGCTGCCGGCAAGTGTACTCCACTGTAGGGAGGCTTCACGGCTCATATCGATTTTTATTCATTATTCATATATCGTGCGTAGTATATATGTGCATATCACCTCACTCAAGCCGCTACCTGAGTGGTTTCAACTATGTACTGTGAATGATATGACTTGTAGGTAGGTAATGTTTGCACCATAACATAGTAAATATTATCAAAATAGAAATTTATTTGTATCTTGAAACGTGATTAAAATTTTTATTAATATTATAAATGCGAAAGTTTAGATGGATGGATATTTCTCCTGAACGACTCAACGGTTCTTGATGAAATTTGGCACAGATCTAGAACATAAGTAGCCTGGAAGAACATGTGTAATTCCACGCGGACGGAGTCACGGGCGACAGATAATAAATAAAAATAATTAATAGAAATAACAATAACTAAATGACTATTAAATAATATTTCGGAGAAAAAACGAACAAATGACATTTAAGCTAAAGGAAGTCACAATAGAACGGTAATTTATACATACTCCTTAAAAACAATTCACTTTAATACATTCTTGGTCAGAGAAAAACAAGATGCAAATATAAATTTAAGATTGTATGTAAACGTATTAATATTTAAATTAACAGACTCGACCAGATTTTATTTCCGAATTAGATAAAAAAATTATCGATATCGATAAAAATATAAATATAAATATAACATGTCTGGTTACATCACTAGCGCTGTGGTAGCGGGCGGGTCGTAAAGCGAGCGCAGGTGACTGCCGCCGGCGGTGATGCCCGCTCCCGACACTGACACGGTAATGTAGGGCTGCCACTAACAAGAATAATTTCTATTTAAATTTTATCTAATTTATATATTTTTTGCACTAGTTCTTTTAATTTGGTTCCGATTAAAATGTTTCTAACTACCGCACACAGAGTTGTTTAGTGGTCTCCCTTAGTTGTTAGTAGGTTTAGTATTAAAAATCTCGAATCAGGGACACCATAAAAAAACATTATTTCATTACAATCCAGATAGTTATTTTATAGATCTCAAAACGATGAAGGTTATTTCTGATACCAGTTTTACTTAACCATTCGTATCTTTTTTAGACAATAATCGATAAAATCATAAACAACATGTTTATGATTTTATCATTATTATCAACCCTACTGTCAGTGTAATATATAGCCCAGTGAGTGCGTAGCGGAGTGGCCGGCAGTCAAAGTTAGCGCGGCTGTTGCATGCACTCGCCGAGCTCTGAATAAATACTAACTATATATCATGAGTATATAGCTTAGGTATATAGAGTAATATAGTGGGATTCCACAACCCAAATATTCATACAAAAATGTAGACAGTAAAAGCGATATTATTTCCAAAGGTATGATCTCTGAAATGAATTTTTTTGTTAAAAACAACAAAACTGATTAAAACATTTTCCACCAAAGATAAAGTTTAAAGAAATCTTTTATTTCGCTTAGTCCTTCGAATATAAAAGAAAGCTGTAAGCAGAATTGGGATTAGTTATCTCTAGCTACGATTCAAGATTATATTATTCTAGACATTAAAAAAATAATTACTACAAGGCATCAATACTGAATGCTGTTTAGAGTCGTTAAATGGACACTGAAGGTGACCTGTATTGTAGACTTAAAAAGATAAATCAACTTTAAGCGACAGTTTATATAACCAATAGCTGTAACTCCGTTCGCGAGGAATTTAAAAAAATTGCATAAGTATCCTCTGTGTTCTTCCAGATTTGTTCTACACCTACGCCAAATTTCATCTACATCCGTTGAGCCGTTCTGGAGATACCTTCAAACAAACATCCATCGATCTAAACATTCGCATTTATAATATTAGTAAGATTAGACGACTCTCATAACAGTTAATTCATAGCTACTCCTGTAAAAGCATGTTTTATTCCAACCACAAAATTTGTATATCCGCATTAAAATTCTAGCGTGTTTTGTGTAGTGGTCTCTCAGGCGGATGTTATCTCTGTGCCAACACCGACCGGTTAGCAGTAAGCTAAGTCGGTCGAGATAAACATATAGAGGTTTAACGCCGCGCCTGTGCCACTTGCGAATTGCGAACATATATAATCTTTGTATATATCTTTACATATACTATATATAGGTACATATATGAGTAACATAGTACTAGCTGGGTGCTTCAAACGGTATTGCCATAGTCAAATAAGCATCGATAGTTCAAAGGCAAACAAAAAAGTTTTTATACGTATTTGTTTTTGAGATTTTCACCGACCACAAAACACTGTCACGAGATTTAAATGTTAAAAATATAATAGTTTTATGTGTCAGTAGATAAGCATAGAAAATTACAAAGTTTCAACAAATGACCCTCGACAAACAAGTCACAATACTTTTGATGTGAAACATCTATAGGATCACTTGTAAACCGAATCGTTGAGTTGGCGACGCTTGCCGTGGCGACGGTCGCCAAGCTATATATACTAAGGTATACATCATATATACCGAACCCGGCCTGAATCCACCATAATATGATGCTTTCCGTCCTTGTCTCCGGGGACTTGTCCTTGTCCACAGGATGAAGGAACCCCGATAATTGAACTGATCGGAACCTCGAACATTTTAAACCGTTGCTTTGCATATATATTAAGCTACTAGAAAAACTTCAATATCGTGTTTTAGAATATTGTTAATATTGTTTGTTGTTGAGCGCGACTTCACCATAGCAACGACGTGACAAGAGATAACGAAAATTTGTAGAAAATAAATGTACTTCTTGTGAAGATTTAAGTTTTTATTCATAGAATAAACAATATATATATATATATATATATTATTTTAATAATATTACCTTTATGCATATTGTACACACACGATGTTTCACATCTGCCAGGCGTCCCGTGACGGATCACATTTTTTTAAAACACTGACGATCAACAAATAGAAAGACAGAGAAATTGAATTATTATTTATTTCATTTTATTTGTTTAAATATAAGTAACAACATTTATAAATTAGTTAATTCATTGTGAACGATGTATCTAAAATTATCGATATTTATTTTATCGATATATCCGCACATCACTAATGTTGTTTGCGGCTAGTTTCCGGGCGGGACGTCACGTCCCCGATCCTACGCTGTGGGAACTCAGCTGAGGTCTCGCTAAGTTATCACATCTCAATATACAGCGTACTTATTCCTAGCACATACTGCAACTGACAACAGAAATGAATTATTTTTATGTTTGTAATATTGAAAAGAAAGATGTGAGCAAACATTTACTTCACGGTGATTAAAAAAAAAGTGTGAAGTAGATTATTTGAGTAGTACACAATTTATCCTTACGCTACGAAATGTTCCAATCATCAGACGAAACGTTGTTTTTACGAAAGGTTTGCGATCCCTGGCCTTGCCTATAACAAACTATAGGTCTTATAGGCTAATAGAACTCTGTGTAGTAACCAAAGTATAAACGATTGCCACATAATCGAATAACAGGCTGGAGCTCGTTCATGATTAGATATCTTAGCTACTATGTATAATCCGGTGTCGGGCGGTCTGCGGGGGGTTCAACGGGTGGTGCAGACCGTGCGGCGCGTGTCGGGTTGCTGTCGGCTGTCGAGTGGCGGGCGGGGGGCGGGGGGCGCGGCGCTAATGACGCGCTTGTTGCCGCGCCGCCGCACCACTCGACCGACCCATGCCACGACCCGACTACAACCATAGCTTAAGAATTGTTAGATGTGACTACAGACAAAACCGTTTATAGCGACATCGTTTAGAACAACATACCGGTTAAATTGACCAAAATCAAAGGTCCTAGCTGAATGTTATTACATATCTTTCCTATTAATACCTGTCGTTGTTACAACTATCGGTTTTTACGACTCAATATGAGTAGTCCCTTCGATGTCGTTATAACAGATTTTGACTGTATTTTTATTTTTATTGCTTTAAAGAACTTGCACAAGAAAATAAGTAGAGCATATCTAGTAGCTACAAACTAATTTATATCATTGTCGGCGCCACAAGAACAATGTGTCTCGGAGACGGAGACGATGTTCTGCGGAAGGGCCGCAGACTACGCTTTTATTTGTTCTCGACGCGACTTTTATTTAATTCCTGGTATTCCTGCAACTCCTGCCTTCTGATGGTGTCCTGGTAAATTGTTACTTCTTGTAATCCTTTCTTTATAACTTTTCTGCTAAGTGTGATTATTGCAGAAAGAAACACAAAGAAACCTTGATTTCAAAGATATTCTGTTAAAGTTCATTAATTCATTAAAGTTTCTGAGTTATGTAGTTATTTATAGTTAAATTAAGAAAGATAAAAATAGCACCTACAACGAATACACTTGCGAGGTACCTAAAGATGGGAACTTATTAGAAACTAGCTTTTACCCGCGACTCCGTCCGCGCGGAATAAGAAATAGAAAACGGGGTAAAAATTATCCTATGTCCTTTTCCTGGTTCTAAGCTACCTGCCCACCAATTTTCAGTCAAATCGATTCAGCCGTTCTCGAGTTATAAATAGTGTAACTAACACAACTTTCTTTTATATATATAGATGAAAGAAAACTTTCGGCAGATAAACTAATTTGTTCCATAGTGGAATTTATTTTTAGGGTAAAATAACCTCAATATGGTACCTACAGTAGGTACATTAAAATATTTCCAAAAATCTTGTTTCCACTTTTTATTATAAACAAAATGGATTATAAAAAAAACTTACTTTTGTCACAGTTGGAGTTGTGGCGTAAAAAAAAAACAACATGGACATTGTCCGGGCGGGTGTACCAGGCGAGCATAAATTACAGAGCAGCGGTCAGTAATTGCAGTGCTGGGGGCGTACGCGTCAGCACGCGATGTTTGTAATACGATTATATCACTTCGCGTTGCCGAAGCGTTGCCGTGTCGCCGACGTGACGTGACGATTGCCTTTGTTCCACGAAATACGACACACATGCTATATTTTTAACCTTTGTAATAAAGTGGAACAAAAAGTTAGCCAAAAACGCTGCATTGAACATACATGGAGCATAAATCGAAACTGTAACTAGTAAACGTATGTTTTCTGTAAGCCCTAGTACTCTATATCATGAAAATAAAAGTGGTTGATACTTTATTACGGATCAATTTTTGCAATTGATATAGTATATACATACAGATAGATATGTTCGCTTAAATAAGTGGAACTCTGAGTTGCGTGTGTGACAAACAAAATATTTAACGAGGTATGTTAAAACAGAATATGTTGATAAGGTCACTCAGTTAAAAGTATATGGATCGTTACGACGTTTGATTGTCCGATGTTGCTATCTTGCCGCAATGCTCATAAAACCGGTTTTACAATTCAGCATCGTAAAACAGAAATGTCACCGCATCCGAACACCATGGTAATAAATAATGCGAATAAAGTTTTCACACAGAAATGTACGTAAAAGATTATGCACCTGACTTTCCTTAGACCAGTCTTTTCTTTACATAAAAGTGGATCTCCAAATGATACTTCTATGATCAAACTATAGTTGTCTGTGTTTTTTAAAGAAAAAGAAAGGCAAGACTATGTTATGTTTATATTTAGTTGCGACAGAAGAGGTACGTTGCACTATGATCTAGTGTGACTTCACCCAACGAAACATATTGTCTCATTTTTCTTAAAAGGAAAAAGATAACTCTCTCTAATCATCTCTAATTTGCCCGGTTAAAATTTGTCTTTGGTTTTCATGGAGTAAACATAAAAATAATTTAAATCTGGGTTAAGGTTAGTCTAATTTTCGAAATCTTTTTTGTATTAATCTACTAGGCGAGCATAAACTCTAGTGCTGTAGCCAACGACGCGAACACGCTTCACCAAATTACAATCGTCGAGGCTTGATAACGAGCTATACTAAGCACTCATCGTGCCGGGACTCGCGCGGATGAATCAATCAATCAACGCAAGGGGTGGGGGGCGACGGCAGAGGGAGGGAGGGGGTTTAATGAGCTGGGCGTCTCTAATGTCGGGTAGGTGAAAATGGCGGGAACTCCATTTACGTTTGATTCTGTCAGACAAATAGAAGTACTGAGATTTTAAGTTGTAATTTGTTTGGTGATTTTTAATAATGTTTTAATAAATCCACTTCGGTTATATTTTTACTGGTTATTAAGTACTTATTAGTTATTTATTAAATAACATTAATAAATAATAAACAGGAATTTTGACGTAAAATATCGCCATGTAATTTAATACGTTAACTAATCTATGTCTCCCGCAGGCTGGGAATATTAAATTAAACCGGACTGCCGCGTCTGGGGACTTGATAATTAAAAATTACACATTAATTTCACCGCCGGCGCAGGCCCCGCTACCGAGTAAATTAAAAAGCTAACAAGGCTAGAAAATCTGTCTCAACGTACTAAGTCAAAATAACTAAAATTATTTGAAAAAACTTAAGAACGATAAGGGTTTCTGACCTGATCATGTAATAATTTTATAAAAGGTAGTTTTAGTTTTCTTAGATGGCAGCACTGCTCGACCCCGCCACTCTTTTGTGACAACTTCCGGCGAATGGATTGAGAGTGGTGGGGTTGAAACAGCGTTTGTTTATTGAGTCAGGAGCTCGGCCAGTCGTTGGATATCCGTCGATGTGATAAGTCGTCTAGTGGAAAGACAGTCGTCTAGTAGAATTGACCGTTAGACATGTTGAAAATGGAATAAAAGTATTCACTGTGCAATGAATTGGAGTTTTTCTTGACATTTCAGAAGTGGGATATATAAATCCAGGTATGAACGCCCTCAAAATTTTAAATACTAATTTACATTTAAAAAAAAAAAATTACTTTAAAGTACAAAGTAGCTATAACGCTTGTTAATTTTTTTATTTTTATTTTTTTATTTTTTTTTATTTTACTTTCGATACTGCACAAATATGACACTGTCATACTGCATTTGATCACGGCTATTTTCCAAAAATACAAATTATGCATATCTTCTATATCTATATATATAAAAGAAAGTTGTTAGTTACACCATTTATAACTCAAGAACGGCTGAATCGATTTGACTGAAAATTGGTGGGCAGGTAGCTTAGAACCAGGAAAAGGACATAGGATAATTTTTACCCCGTTTTCTATTTTTTATTCCGCGCGGACGGAGTCGCGGATAAAAGCTAGTGTTACAAAGACTTTTTTTGAGATCATTATTTACGTCATTATTAAAAATATTTATTTAATGACTTATTGATTTATAAGTATCGAATGTGATTTTAACTCGTATTTTCACTTTTCTTTATTTATATTTATGCTACCTATTTTGAATTCTTTAGAATTTTAAACGTTTTACGGGATATTTGGAAATTGAATATGGGTAATGATTTCATAGTTATACAAGCGAGACTCCCCAACAGGGAAATAAATAATAGAGGTTTCTATTTTATTATGTATGAAACTTTATTTGTGTGTGAATCATTTACTTACTTTTTATTTTTTTTTGTATTTATGTCTATTGAAATTACTCGCTTCGAACGATTAAACAGTGGAGAAATATCATGTTTTTGGGATACCGATTGAGCGAACAATGATGTACGCTGGATAATGATTGAGCGAACAATGAATGTTCGCTGGATAATGATTGAGCGAACAATGATGTACGCTGGATAATGATTGAGCGAACAATGAATGTTCGCTGGATAATGATTGAGCGAACAATGATGTACGCTGGATATTGATTGAGCGGGCAATGATGCTCGCTGGACTGTAAGAATCGACTGAACTTAATGACTGAGTGAACAATGATGCTCGCTGGACTGTAAGAAACGACTGAACTTAATGATTGAGTGAGCAATGATGCTCGCTGGACCGTAGGAAACGAATGACTTTAAATTTGACTGAGACTGAACTTTGATGTAAATAAGAGAGATTGAGACATGATTCCAGGGATTTAATACATTTAGATATGACGTCAGACGATGACTAAGTTGGAGGTACGCTACCTACAACTCCACCAAGGAAGCATAAGTACGCAAAACGGAGGAAAGTAAAGAGGAAAAGAGCTCCTTCGACGTCATCTACTTCAACGTCGTCAAGTGAGAATAAAAGTAAATGTGTGTATGTAAGGACGCTTGTTAGGATGAATGTGTATTGATGTATGATTGCGTGTGTGTGTATGTTTATGTACGTTTATAAAAGTAAAGTTCTATGTTTGTATCAAGGATTAAAAGGTTCTATACAATTAAATCAATGAGTATAATATGAAATAATATCTTTTGCATTTGAAAGAGGTAAGATTGGGCTTAAGAAGTATGAAAATTTTCCTAAAAACGTAGTATGAACTCTTGGCACTTCACATATATTATGTGTGGAGCGTTGAATGAAGATTAGCTCGTGATTGTATGTAATTGATGAGTGATGATGAAGAATAAGAGCCGGTATATATAGTTGCCTTACTGTAAGAACTTTACATTCCCTGTACAGGTTAGCTGTTGGATATCTGTATGGGCGGTTTGTGCTGCATTTTAGTATACCGCGTTGGGCTCTCTCGAGTGGAAAAAGATTTATTTTATTTGAACCTCCCCAAGTCGAAATACAATATCTTAGCACAGACTGACATAGGGAGTAATATAACATTTTAATGATGTCTTTTATATGCACAAACCCTGATGTTTTGAAAACTGCAGTTAATTTTCTGATTCGCTGAGTTAATTGATTACGCTAAGATATCTAATTGAGGTAACTTTTTGTATGGTCTGGCATTTACACATGATATTCGGGAACCTGTTTTGGCAGGTAGATGAGGTGTGTGCAAGTAGAAAGAGGGACTCGAAATTCTGCGGGTTCTTAATGGAAAATGTTACATGCTTTGTTTTTTCTATATTTAATGTTAATCTATTATTTCTGAGCCACATTGAGATGATGTTAAACGCTCCTTGGGCTGATGCAAAAGTCTCAGGCCAGGTGTCTCCTTGGACAACTAAAACTGTATCATCAGCATAAGTGGTAATGATACCGTGATCAACTGGGAGGTTGCAAAGCTCGTTTATATAAACTAGAAAGAGGGTAGGCCCTAGTATACTGTCCTGCGGAACACCACAGCTAACAGTTAAGGGGTCACTTATATGAGGTCCTATCTTTATGCTCTGTGTCCTATCCGAGAGGTAGTCTTTGAAAAGGTTAAGTTGAACATTTTTGATTCCTTGTTTTTAAGACCTTCTAACTTGTTTGAAAGTAGCGGTATTGGCTCAGTGTCAAAGGCCTTTGCAAGATTTAGAAATAGAGCAATACTCTTCTTTCTGATAGTTTTTGGCGACATATTCTGTTAATGTTAATACAGCATTTGAAGTCGACCTATTTCTTCGGAAGCCAAATGGATTTTTAGAGAACATGTTGTTGTGTTCTAGATAACTGACCAATCTATTGTTAATTATCTTTTCAAAAACCTTCGATAAATATGTTAATATGGAATTGGACCTGTAGTTACCAACAATCATTTTATCATCACTTTTGTGCATAGGTATTTTTGCCATGTTTAAGAGATTTAGGAAAGACTCTTGACTGTAGGGAAAGATTAACAATGTGTGTTATGACTGGTGCAAGTAAGTAACTATTTTGGCGTAGTACAGCGGAGGGAATATTGTCCCAGCCCATGGAGCTATCGATTTTTAACGCGTTAATGGTGTTCAGAATTTCAGGTATATCGGCATCTGTTAGGATCACGGAATTTAGTGTTGTATTAGTTGGCTGTAGACTATTACTTATATCAGTGTCGGGAGCAATATTTTCTGCGAGAGCTTTACCTATATTAACAAAATAACTATTCACATCGTTGACTGCTTTTTTTTTTTATAGTTGGTTATTTTCTAGAAGATCTTGTGATACCTTGGGAATTGTTTTAAAATGTGTAATTTCGTTTATGATTCGCCACGTTATTTTCATATTTTTCGCTTTATTAGCTTCCCTCAGACGTTCTATTTCATAATTGGCTTTTGCATTTCTAAGAAGGGTTTTACAGTGATTTCTATAACGTTTATATGTCTCAATAAAAATAACATTAACAGGTTGATTTCGTAATTTCATATGCATTCGATCTCTATTTTTCATGCACCTTAATAGTCCTGTCAAGATCCAGAGTTTTTTTAGTGTCTGGTAATTGGTTTAGATATATTATCTAAAAGATAGTTTGTGGCCAAGTTACAATCAGCAGTAATAAATATTTTTGAGAGGTCTGATGCTTTGATTGTTTCAGAAACTTCTTTGTAATTAGTCTTGGTAACAGTGATAGTGAAAAAGGGTTTTGTTTGGTTAGTATCCATGACTAGGAAGGATTATGGTATCGTGGTCGGTGAGAGCATTTTGAACATTATGTTCATATCACCTGTTATTACGATGTTTTTTTTTATAATTCTTACATGAGATTATTAGTTCTTCTAATGATTTAAGGAATGGTATTACATTATGAAATGATTGCGATCTGTTAATGGACTTTAGGATAATACCATTTTTTTATTTGTTATAATACAGGTAGCATCTGAAAGTTTATGTTCAAAGGAATCACAGTGTAAATAGTTTTTAGTGTATATCATTATGCCATCGTTTTGGTTTTTTTTTTTTAAATTCTAGACTACTAGTATCGTACCCCTTTATTTAAGGGATACATAAAGAATTGTTAAGCCAGCATTCTAATAAAATAATGGTGCCAGGACTTATTGCTATTCTGGAAAGAAGTAATAGGAAACCGTTAAAATTGCACAATATACTGTTTATATTCTGTGTTAGGATCTTTAGTTTATGTGTTGGTGATTTTATTAACGAGTTGAATTCTTCAGATGTGCAGGTTTGTGACTTAGATGGTACAATGTTGTCGATGTTATCATTAATTATTGAGATTGTGTGGTACATTATTTGTATGTCGGATATAATTAAGGGTACATTAGTACTCCTACCAAAAAAATGAATGGATATAAGTAATACGTTTAGGGCTGTTTGTTTTGTAAAACATCAGAGTGCCTTAGTATGTGTATACATAATACGACATATTAATAGAGGTTTAAATTGATAAAACGTATGTTTTGATTTTGTAAACAAAATTCGTGCTTCGTTATTAAGTAACAATAACAGTTTTCATGAAGTTGACACTATTGGAGGAATGATGTTATATTTTTATTGTCATGAGTTTTAATAATGTTAGTTGATAGTGTGAAATTGATATTTATATCATTGTATATAAGATATTGTAGATTAGTAATATGACACGTATATTGCAACTTTTATTGTAACTTTTCATAAATTTAGTGTACATGAGTGATATATAATGTTCTCGAATGGTAGTAGTAATAGGCCGTACAGTGTGTTGATGTTTACACAGTACCAGTATTTACAAATTAAGCAACCGTAATATGGAACATTAATTTCAAGGTTAGCATACTTGTATGATAAACAAATTGGGGAACTAAGGTGAATTTTATAAGTATGCCTGGCATTGTACACTTCTATGATGCGGTGGTAGTATGTGTGATAAGAGTAAGTTGATTGTTGGCAGTTAATTGTATTATTTTGGGAGTGTTGATTTTTATGTTTTAGTAAAAATGTGTCTACATATTACATTTATAAAATGAACAAGCAAGATAACATTATGGACGGTATATGTTATACAAATGTGTTTAAATATTGTACTACGTAGAATATTTTATTTTGTGTCCGTAATTAATGTAGTTGATCTTCGTTTTTAATGACAATGCCCCTTCTGTTTTTCGTAAAAGTATTTTACCATTTTTAACCCAGCTGTGAGCGTATTTTTCTGCCTTTGCTAATTCTCTGGCGAGAAAATGTACTCATTAATTTTTGTTAATCTCTTTTAATCTTTATAACATGTAAACTGGAATGACTTCTCCGACGAAAGGAAGTTGCTTGGAGTTTAGTTCGTCAGTTCTGTTTTTTCTGTGCTTTTGACAGACGCTAGCACATCCATTTCAGTCCAAGTATTGGTAAATTCGACAACGACTGTAGACGTTGTGGAGTCGGCTCATTCTTCTCAATTTGTACATCCAAAGTATTAGTTAGGCGCTCAAAAGTTTGTAGGAGATTGGATTTGGATTCTGCTTGTTTACCAGGGATGTTTCTTATTTCAACGGCTGTTTTTAGAGGAAAACGTTCCAAAGTATCTAATCGCTCTTCAAGTAGCGATGTCCGTTTTTCCAGATCGCCTCCTCAGCTAACGTAGATAACTTACCTTCAATGTTTTTTAATTGGTCCGTTAGGAAGTCTAGACTTTTATCAAGCTCTTGGTTAGATTGATCGACTTGCGATTTTAAATCTTTCATAAGAGCTTGTACTTGAGTCTCTAATAATTATTACGTAGGTTGAATACTTTTATGAGGAAAATAGATACTTTTATACCGTTTTTTAATATTGTATTATAGTTATGTTAAATTAAATTAAGATTTTATTATATTGGCTTCAAAATTATAATAAGTAACTTAAGTTAGTATGTAATTAATTCGCAGAGTTCCTGATGTTTTAGTGTGCCAGGAGGCTACACATTTCGTAGGATGGCCGAATGTAATAATTTTATAAAAGGTAGTTTTAGTTTTCTTAGATGGCAGCACTGCTCGACCCCGCCACTCTTTTGTGACAACTTCCGGCGAATGGATTGAGAGTGGTGGGGTTGAAACAGCGTTTGTTTATTGAGTCAGGAGCTCGGCCAGTCGTTGGATATCCGTCGATGTGATAAGTCGTCTAGTGGAAAGACAGTCGTCTAGTAGAATTGACCGTTAGACATGTTGAAAATGGAATAAAAGTATTCACTGTGCAATGAATTGGAGTTTTTCTTGACAATCACAAGTAGGTTTTACATCATTTCTGACAGAATCAACTGCGATAGCAGCGCCTCTCTTATCAGGTCATATATCCTTCTTTGACAATAGTTAAACGATTGCTGATAATTAAGGAAAAATATTTTATCCACTCGTACGTTTAATACATTTCTAATAAGAATGTGGGAAGAGTATTTTCAACCAAAAAATTGTAAGTGGGCAGTTATTTATAAAATAAGAAAAAAAAAATAAACAAAGTTCTACATTTAAACCACTTGAAAATCGCGATTTTAACGACCATCCCTTATGAGCTACTTTGAAATATCTAGGGTTGTCCAAAGATTAAACTTTAGGTAAAAATATGACATGACGGTATCGGAAAAAAATCTCCAGTCGGATTATGTGAGAGAGGGTACTTCTAAATACCGTAAACGAGCAGACCCGCGTCTTGATACCTCGCCCCCCTAATTTTTCCCGGCCACTTATCCCTCCGACCCTAATTCGGGAAATTCACCGAGTAGACATTTTAAATAATGCCCTTGGCACGATTGTTTGGGCCTTTCGCTCCGGTTGAGACATGGGACACATATTTGAGTTTTATATTTATGGTACCCTAGTCAGAATTAACCGCTTTTTCTATTTTCGAATAAAAAAAAAACTGGTTTTAATTATAAAAAAACTTACTAAGGTAAGGACTTCCGAAAGGCGATCTTGACAAAAAAATAACAAAGATTTTTTTTTTACCCACAGCAGTGTTGCTAAAAAATATAAGGGTAAAACATACTCTTTTATAGCCACGTTGACGTCCATAATATCAGTCACCGACTATCAAAGGGTTTAAAACTCGTGTTCAAACTAAACATTATCTGACTGTATTTTTAGAATACAGTATTTTTTATTTATAAACACCACGAAAAGTTACAACTCTTATGTGATCTCTTTCTCTCTCTCTCTCTGTCGCATTTTTTCTCAAAACTAAACGAGTAAATACTATGCTAGAGTTTAGCGATCAATGCATGTTACCGGGAACGAAATGTTGAACTATTAATCGTTCGACTGCCGACGAAGTGCTAAGCCGTATAACTACCGGATAGGGTTGCCACTACTGTGTGTATGAATTACTAAAAATAAGATATAAAAATTACCATAGTATACGTGCACTTAAGTTCCTCAAGCAGGTTGCACTGTGGACCGTGTGAACGAACCTTTCGGGTCTTAAGAGAAATCAATACATCCGGCGAAAAAAGTTACATAATTACAAGATCCCATATGAGATGTAGCTCTTTTTAGATAGCTCGAAATGTCTGTTACAAAATATAAATCATCATCATCATCATCAACCTGCCCTTATCCCTATGGAGGGTCGGCACAGTATGTACTACTCCTCCATACATCTCTATCAGCCGTCATATCTGAATTTACCCCCTTCTTACCCATATCCTCTTTCACACTATCCATCCATACTTTCTTTGGTCTTCCTCTACCTTTATATCCACATTCAATCTCAATACTTTTTGTTTATATGAACATCAACCCTCCGCATAACATGACCAAACCACGTAAACCTTCTGCTCCTCTATTTCTCGATAACTGACGCTACTTTAAAAAAAAAAAAACTATCCATTAGAGATTAATGCCGTAAAGAAAGTGCTTAGATGTAGATTTTTTATACCTCTCTGATTCCGGCAGTTGGTATACAGGCGCTCGATAAAGTATGGAAGGATTTTTACGGAAGGGGGTGACGTCAACCCCCCCACAGCGATCATCTGACGGATGTCTACTTAAGCACGTTCTCTAGACGGCAGAAAGGATGTGGTTTCATTCCCACTGAAAATATTAGGGAGATATTTTTTTTTAACTTGATACTGTGAATTTTAAATGGGTAAGAAAAAAAAATTCTTTAACGTAAGTTTCCACTGTCTAAATGCTTGAAAATAAAATATATTGTCCCTGTTTTTTTAAAAACAATGTTAGATATTTATTTTTAAACAAATCTTACTAATATTATAAATGCGAATGTTTGGATGGATGGATGGATGGATGGATGGATGTTTGGATGAAGGTATCTCCGGAACGGCGGATCTTTATGAAATTTGGCACAGTTGAAGAACATAGTCTGGAAAAACACATAGGCTACTAATTAAGTTTTTTTTAACATCGCGCGGACGGAGTCGCGGTCGACAGCTTGTGTTCAAGAATTGTAAAGAGTAATAGATAATGTTTTTGTAGAGGTTTCGTTAGTGAAAGCTCAGCTACTTTAATGACATACGCAAGCTTAGAGAAGTTCTCAGTCGACCTACATACCATTCCGTCAATCAAACAACTGCTGAATGCTCAAAGTTGTATAATATTGGTGGTTTAGTTATATACGACATGTCACATTAAAACTGTTAGTATTGTCACTTTATAAACTTACTGGCGATCGTTAAACTGACACAAAAACTTCTAATCGTTATATTGTAAACTGATATATGTTTACCTGTACAAAGTAAAACGGCGCTATTTATGCATTTTTCCGTCAATTTTTAATATCGTTAGTCAGATTATAAATTAACTATGTTCATGGTTTTACGGTAGCATGAGGTAATGGCGCGGGAGGTAACGAGCGCACCGTCATTATAACTAAATTATGTAGGAGCCTCGCTAATGTTAGACCGCGCTTTGTTCATGCGCCCCTAGTGTTACGACTGCACGGAATGCCGCACGATGTTGCCAATTTCTACATATCTGAGACAACTTTGTTGTATTGTTGTTAATTCTGATATCCTGGTAGTGGTAGACGTAGCTTTAATTCCATTTTTTAAGTTAAATCATGTCAAAAAAAAAAAATTAGTCTATGGTGTGGCATCGGCTTTTGATGGACCGCATCTTTAGTTGTTGTTGTAGATGGAAGGTTCATTCATCTTTAATAACCGAAAACTATACTAATGCAAATAAGCTCAACTCAATGTCCAAATAAAAAGCCCCGGAAAATCTCTGGATTGACCTTTGGTCTTACTCATCAGTCAAATCAGGTCATCTTTATCACAAGTCATGACTTGTAACATAAAGATACTGTGGATTTTGACTGCCGTGAAACTTGTATTGAAACATTTTCGGCAAATCCATATTTACACCGTCAAAATTTAAATTGTCAGATGAAAATTGTACCTACCCATCTTTAAAAATACAATGGAGTCCCTCTTTGAAGCACTACAACACAATAGGTACTAGGCTTTCATAGATGAACAGGCGCTCGTAATATCACCTCGCGTCAGAATCAAATCCTTCAAAATGACGGCTTGCCCGGTACCTCAAAGTTCTTATGCGAAATTATTCGTATACATTGCCTGTTGTGAGTCACGTGCGACTAATATAGTGGTGGAAAGGGAGCAATGTATGAGTTTGTAAGCGATATTCTCGGGATTTGCTCACTGTGAACGGTATTGATGAGGGGGATTTGTAAAGCGAACGCGCGATGTGTTTGAAGTACGAAGTGACAAGGGGTGTCGCCCTTCGCTCTCACAATTTCTCTACTTATCGTGCATTCATCCCACAGTAACAAATTTTAAATTGTTGCATCTAAATTTGTTCATCTTATTAAGTTTTAAAATATAAATAATTTTTCATACATTTATTACCTGGAATTATACGTTTTTTCGTAATCTAAAAATTTTTCATGAAATCGACTACCATTATTCCAATAGTCGTATCGGTGAATGGAATGTTACGAAAAGCTACTACCAACATCCTAATAAGCTCTCGCTAAACAGTTAGATTAAGAGCCTGATACAAAAGGCAATTATTTCAGAAACTGCGCGCATAGTGAGGAGATTGCTGTCTATACAGCCCTCACCACAGGTTGAGTCACAGTATTCCGCGACCGGTAGTGTTTTAAAAAAATATGTTTTGTTATTATTTTTTACAAAATGTATAAAAATAATTTTAACATTAAAAAAAAATTGGATAAATTAACTTGATATCTTCGTATGTTTCGTTTGTTTGATGGTGAAAAAACCAACTTCATTTTACATAATCGAATATAAGGGGGGTCTAAAATGTGCAGACATAAAAACAAAATTATGTAAAGAATGCATTATGAAAATCCCTTTTGATATAACTCGATAGATCAAAATGGGAGAGCATTTCAAAAAAAAAACTAGATCTCAAAGAGAGCTCGGGGCGTTTGATAAATAATTGATGAGAGGCAGACCACGGGCTCCCAGGGGTACGAGACGCAACTAAACGTGACCAAATACGACTGAGTTTGCACTTATGACAACCCTATTGTATTTTAACCTATTTTTCTCGCGAATTTTGATAAATAATTTTACGATTATAAGCTACAGGTCTAAGGTTAATAGACTCCGGGTGTTTAGCCTGTCATAGAGTTTTTTTATCCACGTTATTGCACATATGAATTCGATAGGGTTGTCACTTTTTTACATGATTATCAGAAAGGAAATATACCTAAATTATGTAAATAAAATCGTTCCTTTGAAACCTTGTAATAACATCGGTGTAGACTTGACCAATTAGGAAAAGCGAGGTAGTTAAGAATATTTAATGTATACTCAGGAATGTCTGTACCATTTTAACAGTACGAGAGGCTTGTCAAAAAGAATGTTGAGTTTGTTGCCCGTAGGTAGTTAATTTGTTAAGCGCTTCACCGGATCTTAATATAAAACATCTAGGTTTAATCCCCGCCGTGTAACAATGTTTTTCATATGTTTATCTGACGTTCTTACGATGAAAGAAAACATCGTAATGATAAAATGTAACCTGCATATATCTGATAAGAAATTCAATGATATGTGTGAAGTCAACCCGCACTGAGTCAGCGCAGTTGACTATGACCTAGTTATCCCTAAATTGGGTAGGCTCCGCGCCCTTTGGTGGGAATCAGCTGACGACAACCATTCCTTGATTCTTAAAATATAAAAAGGTGAAGCTTCCAGGGACTTAAGTTAGTCAAGTTAGTATTTCTGAGGTACGAGTTGTGACAGCGTGGTCGGCACAAGGCCCGGGGCGGTCGGATCAATGGCACGTAGCATGAGGGGCGGCGGGCGGGTCGCGACCGACAAGCCCTCACCCGACACGTTATAAAGCTGTGTCTATAGTAGACAGCGGAGCGAGTGGAAAATGTTTAAATTTATTCTGGGTATTAATCAATTTGACATATTTCTATGGACCAACTTTTGGAGTAAGTAGATAACTTAAACATTTATGCATCGTTAAACGATCGACTTAAAATTGTTATATTAATACAAGAAATAAATAATTACGGTAAGTTTGTATCCGCACCCGCAACATAATATACGCTGTATCTTATCCACTATATCCGTAGCTGGTATTAGCGTTACCAATTGGCCACTCCGCGTTCACGTTCCGGCGACAATTTATTTGTCCGGGCGGGTCGACGGCGGGCGGCAATGGCCCGACGCGGACGATTTGCGGCGACTTGTGACCCGTTTGCGATCACCTTTACGTGCTACACATGTTGAATGCGAGAACATAGTAGCTTACGTCAGCTCATTGAAAGAAAGTAAAGAATTCAGGTGGCCGTTTGCTTGATCGGATACGTACGATTCATCTATATATATAAAAGAAAGTCGTGTTAGTTACACTATTTATAACTAAAGAACGGCTGAATCGATTTGACTGATAATTGGTGGGCAGGTAGCTTAGAACCAGAAAACGGACATAAGATAATTTTTACCCAGTTTTCTATTTTTTATTCCGCTCGGACGGAGTCGCGGGTAAAAGCTAGTTTATAACAGTTTCTTTAAAAAAATATTCAATGATTTTTTTTTTATATATTATAAGGTGTTAAACGTGAAGGCAGTCACCTAAATTCGTCGAAATTGCGAAGCGACCGCCATCAACAGACATTCATTATTGCAGATGTGCTGCCTACTTTTAATCGATGAAGGAGTAGGAATAACACACACAAAGATATATCTCCCCTTTTTATGCATACACTCCTCCGCTAAATTCAGTTTCTTTTCCCATCTTTTTCTTAGAAGGAAAGAATTCCCTTCCTTCTTCTTCTTCTTCAAAGAATAAAATCAGTTCTCTGGTACGCACAATCATAAAACAAAATGCAGAATTGCTTCTACATTACGTCTTATCTTATGTGTGGTCGTGGTATTTTACCGGTCAAGTCAGCCAACTCATGCAACAGATGTTGCTGGCGTCTACTGTTAAAATCGAAAGATGGAACGCACTAGTTTATCTTCACCCTATTAACGTCTGTTTTTGTGCGTCCTTCGTCGATTGAGTGTAGGCAACGCATCTGCAATTGCGAATGTCTATGGGCAGTAGTCGCTTCGCCATTTCAGCGAATTCATGTGGCCACTTGCTCTTTTGCTACCTTGTAATAAAAAATTACTTCTTTCTTTATAACGAAAATACTGATGATGAATTTAAATAAATTATAAAAAAATAAATACGTAAATTCACAAAGTTACTTACTCAACACAATAGTTTTTTTTTAGTTTCCTTTTTATTTAGTAGTACCAAAAAATTTAAATTCAATTCTGTATCTTTTTAGAGAAACATCACAAAAATATGTTACTAAAGTGTTCTAATAATTTGTAAGTTATTTATGACAGATTATATAACTTAAAATTATATTTTATACCATTCCCGCATGATGCGAGCGCGATCAAGCTGTCTGTGGAAATGATCCGAGAATAGACAAAAGCACATAAATCATCAAGCCAAACCTTCGATGTGGCTCTATTGGCGTATTGGATCAAAGTTTTGCAAACATTTCCACAACTAAATTGTGAGAATAGGAATTGTTAATAGCAAAGGTGGAGAGCATTTACGGGAGACCTTTAGTTAGATTGAATATGATAAATGTATTAATTAAGTAACCATTAAAAAACCTGAGTGCCACAGTAAAAATCACTTAATAAACCTAAAAATAATATCGAATTTCTCTCACATTAAAAAAAACAAAAAATCAATGTAAAATATGTATGTAAAAATCGTAGTGACAACCCTAGTGTGAATAATAGCAGGTAGTTGGCGCATTGGGTCGAATGTTTGCCGGGCGGCGGGTGGCGGGGGGCGCGGCGGGTCGCAGCGGGCGGGGGGCGGCATGACGGGCCGCGCCACGCCGGGCCGTTTCATCGCGTGCTCACTGCACAGCGCGACGTCTACCGCCACTACATACTCTTGATACATTCGTTATTATTTATGGTGATATTTTTTTTTTTTACTTCGCACTAAATATACAAACTACACGCTTACCATTTTGAGTCGTTGTTGGCTATAAAATGACACAGAAATAGTATAACACATATTAGTAGTATAGTAATTATAGTATAGTAGTAGGTAGAGAAAAGATAGCTGTCAACTTTATTATCTAAGTGTTCAGACTTTCTGTAGCACTTTTACTTTTACTTTATAAGACTGGCCTAGGAAGTCTGTGAGTAACAAAGAAAATCTTTCTTCATCTGCTCACTATACGTCCCCACTGAAGAGCTTGGAGCCTACCCCAAGTTAGGGGTAGAAAATCTGAACTAAACGTTATTTCTTGTAATCGGAATTTTCTGTTCCATCACGTTGAAGTAAATAACTACAAGTTCAAAGTTTTCGAGTAGCATTTGAACGCTGTATCATTGAAAAAGATATTAATCATTTTCAATTTCCTCGTTATTATTTTAAATTTCAACTAAAATGAAGTCAGCGCGACTTTTTCAAATAACAAGTTTTTTTCCCTTCCGCAAAGTAAAATGCAAAAAAATAATTAATCAAACGCGATCAAGGAGTTCGCGATATGAAAATTTCCAATGTTTTTCCCTTTCCCTGATAAAACGAACGTGCCAATTAAATGCAAATTGGTGAGTGTCGTTACATTCTGCAGTGACGCACCTACCCCAGCGATGCGTACAAGTCTTTTGTACGTAATAAAAACTAAAGTGGGTACGTGCCGCCAATTCCAAACGCTTCGTTTCTTTTTCGAGTCGATTAGCTTTAAGGAAATAACGGGTGATAAACTTTCGAAATTATTATCCAAATATTAAAAGTTTTACAATGTTGATGTCAACAGCAATTCCAAGTTCCATTATTCAGCTACTAAGGTTAACTTATTTTAAACTAGCTTTTCCCCGCGACTCCGTCCGCGCGGAATAAAAAATAGAAAACGGGGTAAAAATTATCCTATGTCCGTTTCCTGGTTCTAAGTTACCTGCCCACCAATTTTCAGTCAAATTGATTCAGCCGTTCTTGAGTTATAAATAGTGTAACTAACACGACTTTCATTTATATACATAGATTAATCCTTAAACATTTCAGAAAACCATAACAAACAAACAAATATTGGTTAGTTTTAGAAGAATTACATAAATTACATTGGCTTCTAATGATTTTTTTCTAATCCTAAATCACATTTTGACGATATAAGCTTTAAAATATATCCAACAGTCACACTAACCCTTTAGTAGTAAGCGGTGGTGATTATCACAACCCGATATAGCATAAATGCGTTGGTGGTATACCAGATTACTCGAAGCGTGGCCGGGTGTAGTAATATCCCTAAAGCACCAAGCGCTCATAAAACGTGTCGTATATATATACAAGGTATAGTACATCGAGCGAGCAGCGGCGGCGAGCGACACAGGATACGCGTCGCCCCCGCGGTGCGCGTCACCTTGTCACCGACCCGGTTTAATGGGCTGCCGTGTACACCGCCCTTTTAATCTTGATCTTTGAATTTATTTTTTAACATTGATAAATTAAAATTGCTTAAATTAAAGTCATTGCACTCATTAATATTAAAACATTAAAAAAAACATACAACTCATTGTTTAAGTTCATAAATATTTACTAAAATAGATTTATGATAACAAGTAATAAGAATCAAGTATATGCGAAACTACATAATTACTTATTACAAAACGAGTCCCTTTCTTATCTATCTTTATGTATTTGCGCGATAAAAACATGAATTTATGAATAAACCTTCAAATAGGATCAAATTTTTCATTAAACCAATACAATGACATATGTGCATGTATTCTAACCTTACTAACCCGGTAGTTACAGCGGTAGATAGATTAAATGTAAAACCTATTTACAATAGGTGCTCTTAGTGTATGTATTAGGAGCTCCCATAGTGCCGCTGTACTCGCCTAGCAACGACATAGATATGCGGAACGTAACTCATTGTTATTCCAGCCATGTCTAACCAAGAGCCGATTGCATACATCTCTATTTTAAATATTATAGGCAATGATTTTTTCTTTTGTATATATTTAGAGATACATATATGTTTATTACAATTTTTAGAAGATTACGTAATAATCGCTATTCGCCACGAAGCATTGTGGTTACATCTTTAAATGATTTGCTATATATTTAGTGAACACCTCAAATTGTTTTACGAAGGTAGTGAAGATAATCGAAACACACAGTCCATTAATCAAAAGTAACATCAAAAAGTATTTTAACACTAAATAAAGCATAGTATAGTACAGGATACAGAAATATGTTATTTTGGCATTTGAATGTTTTCACAAACCATAAAAATCACCATAACGCATCCAATGCAGGGCTTAGCAACTGCCTGCTATGCATATTAGCGTTGAGAAATGTGTATTATGCACTTTATTTAAAACCTGTAAGTCCATATATTAAACGAAACCAGAATCAATCAAAAGCCGCTCCCCCAAGGTTAGAGGCATCCGTATCCAGTATCAGGTTAGTGCGCGCCTCAATACGCCTGCCGCCCGCCGCCGCCCGCCGACGGCCGTGGGTCGCATAAAAAATGTCTGCCAGCGGCGTGCGGCTGCGGCGGGTCGCTAACGCCGCCTCTAATGACGACCGTGCTCGTTTTTCATGTAGGGTTGCCACTTTAATATGGCTCATTAAAAATTACATAATATTGTATTTATTTTAATAGTTAATCATAACCTTTATATTTAACGTTTTGAAATATTGCAAAACTCTCAGTATTATCATGAGTGAACAATTGACTCTTTACACACCTATGACAGTTGTTCTACATGTTTAAAGTGTCATTTTTCAAAATGTAACTTCAATTAAAATCTTAAAAACTCTTCAATGAGATGAATACTCGTGATAGTATAACTTTAAATTGTACTCATATATTTTAAAGAAAATAAATAAATTAGAATTAAAGAAAACTACAACAGTAGCAGCCCTGAGAGCGTGGGTGCGAGCGCTCGCCTCGTACATATTTAATTTGGCCGGCCGGGCCGCCGCGCTGTGCTCCGTTATGGCTCTATCGGCGCGCGCCGAGCTACTGGTTTGCCGACCTACCTCCGGTGATTATACGTATACCTTGTATATATTCGAGCCACACAGACGACAGCCGGCGGTAAAAAATTACCGGATTACAAATGGCGTGATTTTTATTATTAGAAGGAAAGAACCATAAAATGCAGTTCGAAGGCAATTTCGAAGATGCAATTATTGTTGTACAGTTTTTTTCTCAGCGAAATAGGGCTGTAAATCCACTTTATACTAGAAGATTTAGTTATCTAGATTAAACAGACCAAATATCACTATCTTAGTGACATATGAAAAATTTGGCTGTGAAAATATCGTCATTGGTATTTGTCACTCAAAGTTAGATAGATCTTTACATCTCAAAGACGGACCACACAGCCACTTATCTGGATTATTATTAATAATGCGCCTCTTCAAGAGATGTAGATATCCGGGAAGAAATTAAGAAGTAAACTGTACTCTCAAATAATGTTAGACTTCATAACCCAAACAAAGGATAAACGATACTAAATTGTACTTCGTTATTAATAAGTTTTTTGTAAAACAGAACAATGATACAGTTTTGTTTATTTCAAGAAAAGTTCCTTCAAAAAAAAAAAAAAATGTCACCAGAGTATCCGCTAAGTTACAAGAGCGGCGAAGCTCATATCTTAATTCATAATTCAATAAGCGGCACGCTCTAGTTTCCGTCGCAAAGTGCAAGCGCGCGAGAAAAAAGCCGGCAAACGACAGGGGGGAGAGCGCGCCGGGGGCACTCACCCGCAGCCGACCGGGCCGCCGCACCGGGCGCGCCGGGCGGGGCGTAATCCCTTATCGCAGCGGCAACCGCGCGCCGACAATTATTGTAAAGAGCCACCGATGTGAACCAGCGTAGGTACGTAACACGACTGTATTTTATTACCCTTACTCTACCAAATATTTAAATACTAATACTGCCTCCTACGCTCAGAAGTGGGCGACATGTGGCTGACATGATGATGATGATGAGTACTATATTTTCTTCATACTTAATGACATGATTTTATCCTAATTGCTTTAAGTAAATACAACACACAACCCTCTAATTACTTACTTATAAATTCACGAACTTCACATGGTCCGCGGAAATAATAAATAACATAATTTTACAGTTTGGACATCACAGAACTCTAGTTTTATTATGTTACAAATCTCGACTATTTAATTTTTTAAATAAAAAAGAAACAACGAAGTATCTTATTGGATCTTTTTGTAAGGTTTCGTTTTTTAAAATAATTAATGTGTCTCGCTTAATTAAAAAATAACGTCAATTAACACACCTTAAACGTTAATTAAGTTAATTAAAAATGCTAAGCGCCGAGAACACGATAAGATGTTTTGTTTGGTGTTTTTGTTACCCTTTTGAAAAAAAGTAGACCTATAACTCTAAAAGACGATGATGGAATTAGAAAGTTTTGCTTTTGCAAGATAAAAGTTGTTAATATTGGATCGTTTGGATTATTTTGGATAAATTAGGCTTTAATAAGGTAACATGAAGGGTATTTAAAAATATTTCAACGTCTCTATTCAAATTTTAATGCGTTTAACAAAACGACAATCCTTATTAATTATATCAATATATTATTTTTTGTTGCATAGAAGTTAAATTTTGTAATTAATTCTTATCAAATTAAAAAAATAAATAGAGGGCAATTTTTCATTATCAAATCAAATATCAAGGTATACAAGTCGTAGTACACAGTGAGCCGCTACTGGCCCGCGAGCGCCGGCCCGCGACAGGCTTCCTTAGCCGCGCAGCTGTCTCGCTCGCACCTGTGCGCTGCTTCATTTACCGTCTTCGTTACACTCACTAGCCGACACGTCCCATGACAGAGCTCAACTTAAACCCCCGCTGAGCGAATTTCATTTCTCAACTCGGCACAGTATGAAATATTATCAAGATACTGGCCATGTTGAGTTTCGTTGCTACTGGTGTTTACTTTTAGTAGAAGCAAGAGCTCTATTCCAGAAACCTTTCAAAGCCCAAAAGACTACCTGCAGAAGAATGAGTAATAATCTGCGGAAGAATGACTTAAGAACTCGCTTACAATATTAAGATACCGGTTACAGCTCTAGAAAACTGGTTTCTCGCAAAAATAAAACTTCACACAACTGAAGTAACGAAGGATAATCCTCTGCTGTTTAGAGATATTTTTACTAAAAATTTAAAGTCATAACTCTAAAACCAACGTCAAAGTCCATGCGATTCTGACGCGCGTAACACTCGCGACTGTTGCGTTCAAATGGTTCGCGAGCATTTGGCGACGAATTCAATCGACAGGAAAAATGGAATGAATCATGCGCGAGTTTGGCGAAGTGCATCCGAATTACGCGCGTATTTTAAATTCGAACATATTTGTGGACGCGATGTATTGGCGCGAATATTTCGCAACGAATACTTGAGCAAGGTGTTATTTAATGAAAATTGTCATATAAAGTGAAGTGATATGATAAAAAGCGTAGCCAGTGTTATATAGTTATGTTAGAAAAAGTGTTTTGTTCAAAATAATATTGAAATTTACGAGTTTTAGCGAAAACTATACCCATTTTTTGTTTATTTAGGGTTTTAAATTGAATCCGGTGTACTCCTCAACTATATTATAAGTTACTATTAAATGAATTGCTCTTCGCTTACTGAACATTGGTGATTTAATACAGGATTACCTAATTTACTGACTGAATTTAAATATTATCCTACATTAAAATTCAAACAGCAACAATAACTTACAGATGAAAATATCTGAGAGATACTTAAACAGAATTCGAGATCTGTCACCGAGGTTATAATTCAGGCGTCCCGTGCACCTTTGAGACGTTTATTATCATAATAATAGCGGCCCGCGACAATGCTCTGAATAATAAATGTTAATAAGTCGCGTCGCGCACGTCCGCCATTTCGTGCGGGTGCGGCCGACATGTTGAACGTTGGTTCTGGCGGGAAGTGCATAACAGATGAGGATTTTTTTTAATGTAATTTCTGAATGACCCATAAATTTATATTAAACATTTTGTTTAATAAAGGTTTTTACACATCTGAAATGAGAAATTTTATTCAGTGTTTGTAGTTTTCTTCACTTAATTGTCCATATTGTTTATTATTACTAAGTTTAAGGTTTTAGGCAGTTGAGTTCTGTTCCGTTTAAACAAGAACTTTGAAATAAAATATTCATTTATCTATCTATCGTCATCCATTTATAGTTAAGTTCTCTGCAAACATAAAAGTCTGATAATCTGATCAATTCTAGATCTATCCGATAGCTAAATGATCGCATGTCATTGCCATCACTTAAGGTGATCAATCTCATCGTCTGAGTGTAAGGAAGTAGAAAAGCGTGTTATCTCCCCCCTTTAGTACACCCCCCTATCTCCCAGGGTCGGCGCTAACGATCTGATTCTTAAGCGAACGTGCTAGCAATCAATCGCACGCTCTTAAGAAATCACATCCTTAATTAATAGGTGCTGTTTCATTCGAATAGAGTGTGGAGATTGGAAAGCAATGTTTATTTAAGGTTAGTATTTTATTAGGTAATTATTCAATACTGAATTAGTATCTAATTTGTTTATAACATGGTTATATTTATACAAAAATATGTATAATAGACTATTGAATTTTCATTCTTCTGATTCGTAAAATAAATTATTTCTAGTCTGTTTTATTTATCTAGTCTGTGAGTCGGTGGCTCCGGGAATAAGCACTTGACTATCAATCTGCAGGTCCTGGGTTCGTATCCCGCTGTGTTCCAATGTGTTTTTCGATTTACATATATACATTTATCCTACGTTCTTACGTAGGTTTAGTTACGATAACACTCTTATCGTAAAAAAACCTAGTTGTGTAATAACAACAAAGGAATAGAATTAATTTAATTACTTAATTACTTGGATAAAATATAAAAAAAAAATCATAAAAGAATTCACTGTTAGCGAGACGTACGCCCGACACCCGGTGGGATCCGTTACCTAGCAACCTTAGACCCCTCAACCACGAGTATTACCCATTTGTAAACAGGAAGGAATGGCAAGTTATTTTGCAGAATTTCTAAGGATGTAAGATATTAAAAAAATGATTATAGAGGACCATACAACAAAATGTGACAGCCTTTGGAAAAAGCTTAGACATTTTTATAACCTATGTGTTCTTCCATAAATTTCATCGCGATCCATCAAACATCCATCCATCCATCCACCCAAACATTCGCATTTATAATATTAGTAAGATATTATACAAAACCACTACTACTACATTACCTAACGCATTTGTAGAAGTAGTGACTACGGGGACCACTACATTTAGGGGAACATCGTAGTATAACATGGCACAAGTACCAGGGGAACATAAGCATACAGCAAATGTTTCTAGCTTTATTTTTATTCCTCGGTACAGTCGTTTGCTGGCGATAAGTTACGTTTATTAGCCATTTCGTTGGGCGGCGATATCGCCTCGCTTTGAAGTAAAACTCGATACCGGCCCACAATAGCTGGGGAGCGGCCGGGCGGCGTTCGTAAGCGATTTGACGGCACAATAAAACGCCTAGAACAATGTCTGCGCGAGTATTGTTGTCTGCGGACCCAAAAACTGATAATAAGAGTAAATGTTTCTTATTACAAGAAGTCTGGTTGAAATAGATACGATTTTATTCAAGAATTTGATTAATAACACGTTTTTGACTAAATTAGGGACGTACTATTTAGTTAAGACTTTATTTTAACTACGTTTTTGAATATTTATTTTTCCAAATCTTGTTTTTGTACTCATGATGTTTATGAAAATATTTCCTCTCACGCACAGCGCCATCTATAACTTTAAAAGAAAACTGACGGTTTCCCTATTTTTAAAATTACACTTTAATATGGACGTTATATAAATCTGAATTTCTAGATAATCTATACAGTTAAAAATATGGAATATTTGTGTGTAATTTCGAAAAAAACATTTCGTTTACGTGATTTACTTATGAAGAAAAAACAATTTTTGAATCAATTCTTGCTTGTTTGTCCGCAAGCCGCGTTTATTCCGGGTTTTTTCAGAAACGGTTGAACAGATTTTAACAGGACTTTCACAGGAAGGTAGCTTATGCACGTTTGCATATTTTCATGCTGTAGAAGACGCAGGCGACCGTTAATAAAACATAAAAATTGCACATTCATAAAATATTTATTTCCATCAATAACTCACAATTATTTTTAATATTATGGCACATACAACAACATTGTTATATATTTTCAAAATTCACTATCAAATGTATTGTTACTATGTTGAGGTAATCGATTCTCTAATCACATATATGACACATAATACTACATATTACTGTTACATCTCGATTGTAAACTTCGTCAATTTATGATCTGACTAGACGTATAACAAAAATTGTTGAAAAATAATTTTAGCATAGAAACTTGATTATTTATTTGATTAGACAGTTAGCAAAGTGCCCAATAACAGATTTAATAGATTAACAAATTCACGAATTTCACAATCGACCGGTGACATTTCTATCAATAAATGCTATCACACTGAAAATAAATTCGTCAGACAATTTCTATTTTGTATACATAGGTACTTTTAAAACGAAGTACAGTAGAAATATCGGTTAAAACGACATATCGTTTATATCGACCTTAACGGCAGAACCTAGCTAAATGTCATTTAACAGCCTTATAAACAAGGAAATGGTTATACAGTCGAACCTAGATAAGAAATAAACTTTTAAAAGCGAGAGTCATTCTTCGGTTCCAAAAAGCCTCCATGTGCGAGAAACTCGAATAAAAGAGAAAGAGAGAAACCTCTATTAGCGAGAGAATTATCGCAGAACCTCGGACTCGCACTTATTCAGGTTCGACTGTATGACTATCAGTTACTACGACTGTCTAAAGCGAGATTTTTGGCTTTCGTAATAACCGGATTTAACTGAAATTACAATGAGGTTAGTTAAAAGCATAAACTAATGAATACACGCATGTTTTATAAACACACATAATCTGAAATACTTTGAAAGTCTTTACACAATATTAGTCATTATAAATATTAAAATTTGGGCAAAATTTTGGCAGTATGATTGATCTTTTACAATATTAAATTTAGTAAGAAAATTATTTAAATTAATACCTTAATAGCTATAAAATATTAAGTACAACATCAATTTACTATACATCTATTTAAATATAAAAAAATCATGTCTTTATAAAGTCAAACACAGCCAAAAAATAAAGAGATCTGTCTACCACGAAATTATTCAAAAAAACTTACATCTAGAACCCGACATTTCAGTTGGCACGTCGAGTTACAACTAATATAGTACTCGATATATCAGTTGGCACGTGGAATAATAAAGTAATCTTATACGCGACGTGCCAACTCAAGTCGTAAATACATCAATTCGCGTCCACCACGTATCTATATTATTTTCAAGTCATTTGTACTGTTTGGTTTGTTGTGGCAAAAGGCAGACATCTAAAACATATTATATATGTATGTATCAATAAACTAAGACCCCTTTTCCATCAGCGCTATTACTTGAAGGATTCTTACAACTCGGGATACCTATATACGTGTTATTTCCTCTAGTGAGGCCTCAGCCTTTATGGAGTCTAAACTTTTGGAGGTAGGCTCTGATTTGGCATGAATGTCTTTAGTCCTCGGGTTCCGACCCCAAATATTCTGCTTTAATATTCATCTCATCTGGGGAATCATTGCGTATGCCCATCACAGCCCGAGAGGCGAAGGTACTCTGAGATGCCATGCTCGCAAGTATTCCATTCGACAAAGCTTGTACCGAAAGTGCTTCCTGAGACGGACCCGCGTAGCTGTACTGTTGGTACACAGCTTGTATTCTAGCCGCATTTACCAATGTCTGAATCTTTAATTGAGTATCCAAAGCCAAGCTAAGCGGTAGCTTTCTTAATTGACTCGCTATCAGTTTACCAAACATTTCAAATTCATTTTCATTGACATCGGAATGCTGACTCAAATCTTGCGGTCCGTCTGACTCCGAGCGATCTTCTGAACTGCGCTTCTTCTGTTTTGTTAGTGGGTAGATTGTAGCTAATGAGGTAGTGAGCGGTGTTGCTATACCCACTGGAGGATTTAGGAAGGTAGTTGTAGATGTGGGTAGGATACCGAATGGTGATGATTGGTTGAGGGAGAATGGTGTATTGGGTCGGGGAGAAGGTGTGTTCAACACGTAAGGTGTCGACGATCTTGTTGAACTGCGTCGTTTTCGCGGGCTTTTCTTCTCAGGTGACTTTCGCTCGCTCAAATCTTGAACCACGTCGCTATCGTCGCTCGCCGGTATCTCCACTAATGTGTTATCCATCTACGGAGAAAAGAGTACATTAAATTCGGTTTAAACTAGTTTTATTTGGTCTGGTGAGTGTAAACAAAGACTTACAGAGATGGGAGTTACAATCGCTCGCAGGAACCTGTCGGCGTGCTCGAACCACGTGACACTGGGCCGGTACGCATGCGCGCCGGCCTTGCGAGCCGCGCGAATCTTCTTCAGCTCCACGCTGTACGACGAACGGATATTCTTTATTTTATTTTTCAACTCCTTCACCGTCACGTCGACCAAGTTGAGCGCGTTAATTATTTCCAAGTAACCCTGTTCGCGAATCTTTTTGTTTTTATAATGTTCCGCGACCGGGTTCCAGAGATACTCTCGTTTTTCGTACTCTATTATCATTTGAATGGTGAGATCCTCGCTCCATTTAGGATTCGCTAGGATCGCGACCATTTTAGCATTTAACGACGCATTTGACACTTTTCGCGTGTTTTGTTTCGATTTGAAATTCGCGTGTTTACGATGTTTAGTACCAGGAGCGCAGAAGGGTGCGGGCGTGTCGCATGCGCGCAGCATACTAAAAGCACGTCGATGCGGGTAGGGCGCGGGCAGCGCGGGGCGGGCGGGGCGCGGCTATTTCGGGAGCGGCAACACGCAGCCGCGGCCGCGTGCTGTGGCCGTGCTGTCCTCTCTCCGATCTCCGCGCTCTCTCCGGGCCCGAGTGAAATGGAAGATTTGCGACCGCGTCCACTCCGCTCCACTCGCTACCTGTGCGAACTTCGACATTGTCACAGACTATTTTCGTGTCGAGGGGGATCGCTATTGTACTGCGAGATCGCAGTTCGTTTTATCGACGTTTGCTTCGTACTGTAATAAAATGACCCTAGCATTAATTTGTTCCCAATTCTTCCTATTTTATAACTGAATTTGTTCCAATTTTTCGCACAAAAATATCAAGGAATATTGCTAACATGTTCAAAATAAGCATAAGTACATATTTGTATATATTTGGCTGTAAGACAGAAATGCTTTTGCCCACAAACAATGAATATTGTAAAAATACCAGTTGACAGTTGACATGTTCGCGTCTCGCTTCACCTGCTATCGCTAAGATGTCCCCGTATTTCTAGGTGAACAAAAACCTTGCTTTTAAAAGACATGTATTTTTTTGGAATGATTTTCAGTCACGACAACCAAAAATCTAACTTAAACATTACCCTATTGTCAGCCGGAAAAACATAGAATTTAAAATCTAAAAAATACAATATCCTTAAATAATTCCGTGTTCAAAAGCATCAAGTTGGACGAGACCTAATGTTCTTGATCCGTTCGATTTACAACCGACGACACTGAGAACTGGGAGTCGAGGAAGTAAAGGGAACTCGGGGTTAGAAGAGGGAGGGGGACTTGGCACGTCACCGCACTCCACGGCCGCCAAGTTTTACACCCGATCCGTAGCTTTGGCCACCAGAAGTGCTTCATAAAAGAAAATTATATGACTGCATCCGCGTTGTAAAATATAACCTCAAAACTAGAACGTTACAGGGACTTGGATATTTTCTTAAACTCAGCAACTTTTTAGGTTAACTTTTAATATAAAAACCTTACCAGCAAGCAAAAGCCTTGCCTTATTTTATCATCTAAAAGGATAAGTCAAGTACCTAAGACAAAATAAATATCCAGTATATGTATACAGTAGAATAAGGTGTATATTTCTACATATAATATAAGGTCACAAATCCTAGGTCCGTAGACGCTCGCTGTATAGCGCAGGATATTCCCTAGCCTGGGGATAAAATCTTTAACAAGAAACGTGTTTAAGTGTTCACCTCGGGAGCTCAATTTTAAGGTTACAATTATAAAATATGTACGGGCAGTGTTAATAAAATATTATATGATTATATTTAATAGGCATGTGTCATTCAATTAGTATTTCTTACACGGAGTATTATAAAATTAGTTAAAAAATAAAGGAAAATTTTATCGCTTTTTTTGGTCAAAATACAAGAGCGACGTTTGTGTTTTGTTTTTAATTTTTTATTTCACAAAATTAATTTAATTATTACTAAAAACAGAAACATGTCCATTATCGTATTACAGACGTGAATTGGAAACAGTAGATTTAATTGATTTCTATTTTATTTTTCATTGTTCTTTTTTTCAATTACTTTTTTCTCTGGGAATTCTTTTGTTTTTAAATCCATCGCCGACTAATTAGTGTAACAAAGTGTGTTCGTGAAAAAGAATTTAAAAAAAAAACAAGGAATTATTAAAAATACAAAAGATCGGACTGGGTGATAGTCTGAGGAAGAATCGGAAGCTTAGCCTTGACTGGAACACCAGTCCAAAAATATATTGTGCTTAAAAAATTCTATAGGTTTTCCATCCACTCAAATCGACGGCAAAAAAGTTCATTTGAAAACATCCATAACACACAAACAATCTTTATAAGACTTTAAAGCCTACACAGCTTCAGTTTTGACAGAATGGCAAATTAGCAGGCTACTTAAAACAGCTCAAATAGTTTTAAGTTATTTTTTTTTTAAATTACGAATTATTAACACCATAAAATAAATTTCTCGATAATAATTTAATTTCTGTTTTATCCATCTTTTCAACTGAAAAGATTTTTTTACGAAATAAAAAAAAAACTATCTTTACGGCAAACATAAATTATAAAGTTGTTGAGTAGTGGTGCCGGTAATGGCGGGCTGCGGGCAGAAGCGAGCAAATTGCGCCGCGTCTTCAAAGTGATCGCGACCGGTGCTACTTGATACTTATCTGTCACTCGGCCTCGCACTATCACCAGTACTACTTTATATTTACTGTCACCACTACCTTACTGGGATATGTTAGGGTTGATAATCGCATGACAAGAGCTTTATTTAGTTTGTAAATGTATACATAAAAATATGGTTAGAGTTTGTATTGATGAAACGACGATCTTGATATTTACACGAAGTATGTCGATTTAGGAGTAATATTTAATGATATGAGAGATTTAGCTCTCATTAAAATCAAACGCTATTTATTGTAAAGTTAATCCTAAAAGCATAAACGAAGTTAAATAAATAATTCTTCGGTTATATATCACCAGGAACGCAGCAATCACCTGTACACGCAATGATTAGACGACGCATAAAGACGTATAAGGCCAAGTGTGCACAACCAACTTTTTGCGCACGGAGAACCGCAGCATCGGAACAAAGGATTTACGTAAACATGAACTCTTTGATAATTTTAACATCATCATTTTGCTGCCCGTTTTCCTGACGAAGTTCTGGACAGTATATTCTGTACTCCTCTTCCGTACATCTCTCATTATATCCGAGTTCACTCCCTTCTTATACATATCCTGTTTTGATCAATCCATCTTTACTTTCAGTTTTCTTACCTTGTAACCACATTCTATCTGAGCTTGCTTAGCTTTTATAACATGTGGTAGAGAATTATTTTGAATTATTTCTATTGCACATCAAAATGTGGGTGTTCGTAGCACGTTTGGCCTAATGAGGCGAGATATAAATGCGCGACAGTGGCGCGGCGGCAGTGTGGAGTGGCGAGGCGAGAGGCGGCGTGGGAGGCGCGCGGCCTGTGCCCTCGGGCTGGGCCCCGTTGGCGGCCCTTTGACGCGCCGCGCCCCGCCGCGCGATGTGTTTGATCGTTTATACTACGCTTACTATAGTTTGATACTTTAATGCAGAAATTATTATTGTTATATTCTATCGATTTGTAGTAAAATGAATAAGTGTTCATGCGGAATACAAATAAATTATATTTTAGTAAAAAATAAAATTTTCATAATAGGATTTAATTATGTACAGTAAATCTACACAGTATCTACTTTAAATTAAATTATAAAGAACTTATTGTTATAATCCTGTACCTTCGCATCAATTCCATAATAAAACTCTAAATTCAAGGATATTCAAAAATAATAAATATTAAAATCAAAGCACTAATATCAAGATGTATCAGTCGCGTTGTAGCCCGTCAGCACTTCGCCGGCACACGGCGCGGCCCGGGGCGCTTGTACTACGGCTAGGGCTGTCACACTTGTTTGACCGTATTTATTATTATTATTCAGATTGAAAAAAAAACTGTTTAATATTTTAGAACCTTTTCAACTTTCGTTAGAAATCAACAAATATACAAATGTCATTGGATCTTCAACTATGCCATATTTACTCGTATTTAACGAAAATACAAAAAAAAATCTTCCAATAAACGCAAGTTTAGTCCCACTTAAGTTAGATTATTTCGACTCTTTTTTTCAATTTCGTACATGCTAGCCCTAAAGTATCAATATCAATTTGACATACAGAAAATATAACTACACGGTAAATAAAGTAAAATAATTTTAAAAGAATAATATTATGAATTAGTGGCAACCCTATTTACTTTATCTACCTACGACCGCAGCGTATACACGGCGTGTGCCGGCTGCCGGCAGCGCTGAGCCGCTCACTGCCTACGTATTACATACTACGTATAGAGGTATGAAATCTTACTTTTTATTTGATAAATCTCCGGGTAAAACGCACTGCGACTGTTTTAAAAATAAAGAGTATTATAACGCAGGTATCTTACCAATTAGCGTTGCCAGGCGTCCGGATATAGGTAGGCTTTTTGATTGCGTGTCCGGCCAAAATAAACGGTGTCCGGGTTGTCCGGCTTTTGTTAGGCTTTTTAGATTTCGGAAACGAGAGTGGCCAAGCGCTGGCGACGAGAGTCGACTGACGGTCGTGTCCGGCCTTTCTACCCAAATGTCCGGCTAATTAGGTTTGGCGACCTGACAACCCTATTTACCAATGTTAAATACAGTGATATTAAAGTAGAACTAAAGAGAATCACAGAATATTTATAAGTTTATATAGAAATAATATAAATCTTGGATAACTCCGATAGGCAAAGAGAAAGGCCCTAAGGGTTGCCTTTTCATTTAGCAATGAAACCAGCAAATATCCCGTAGTAGTTACTAGCTCGTAGACCCGTCTATATTGTCATATTTTGACTATACATTTTAATACATAAGGATCTAGTTTTTAATCTTATCTCCCACATATAAAACTAGACTTTTTACATACCTAATTTCGCTGAAATTTCTATATATCCTAGAAATGTGACAAAAAAAGCCGTAGCCGCCCGAAGCGGAGCTACCAGGCGCGCATAACATTAGAGGCACGCGCCATTAGCCGCGAGCGAGCGCCGGAACGGGCCCCATTTCCACGAGGAAGCGGCGCCGGAAGCCGCGCCGCGTCCGCGGCTCCCGGTCCTGCTCTCGCTTTATGTAACCTTAGTACCTGGCTAGTCAGATACATGCGGTATTGGTAAGTTAACTTTTGCTTAAAGTTAAGTTAGTGTTTGTTAACTTTGAGTTAAGAAAAACGGAACTAAATTAATATAGTTGGTAAAGCGATACCAAGTCAATTCAGTATAAATTTAGAAAATGAGTGACGAATTGTTCTTTTCTACGATATGGTTTATACAGGTCTCAGAAACCAATGATTAGTTAAGCAAAGAGCCCTAATTAAACGAAAAATAATACATATTCATAATAATTTAAGTGGCCGAAAATCATAACTAAGTCCGCAAACGTTGACCCTTTTCTAATCTCATTTAAAATATACGACCGATATAAATTTTAACAAGGAGGGAGGCAATATTTTATACGTAATATGCCAGTTGTCCCGCACTTTAATCCGGTACTACTGAATTCCGCAGTCTCTTGGTCTACGACAATATTTAAAAAAAAATAGACTACTTTTAATATAAAAATGCATATAATGTACTCGTCATCGTAACTAACTTCTACATTCATAGTTACTAAGGGGACTTAATTCCGAAGAATTACATAACGATTTAAATTACGTAATTAAACAATCATTTTGTCAAATAAATCAAAATTTTTTACTCACAAATGGCGATCAAAGAAAGCAGTATCTTTACCTGAAAAAGAAAATAGGAAAATTAGAAGGAAATATTTTATAGCAAGAAGCAATAAATCAATCACAGTAAGCAGTGATAACAGAAAGCGTAGAAACCTTTCCATTATTTGATAAAATTGCAACCCAACGCTATAATAACCTTTTTATATATATTTTGTAGGTGTTCTATAAGTCTTTTTGTACATAAATTATGTCACATTGTTACTATAACAAAACACACGTATCAATTGTTTAATTCGTTAGTAGTTATTTAAAAAAAAAAGACTTATTTTTCATTATTTGAAGATTTCACACATTACATGTCATTTCATACTCTTATTATTTTATTCAATCATTTAACAATAATTATAATTTATTATCACACCATAACTTTGGCTTTAATTTTATTTCACTATTATCTTATTTAGGTATTACGAAAATACAAAAAATAGCAATTTTTTCCTTATTTAATTTGCTATTCGTAAGTGCGGCAGTGCGGGGAGGTTGGGGATCGTAAAGGCGGGCTACATCGTTTATTGCTCCAGTAACGACGCCCTATCACCAGCTGTCACCCACATATAAAACATAATATACGTTTTATAGTTATACTAGCTGTTGCAAGTGACTTCGTCCGCGTAGAATTAAAAATCTGAGTAGCCTATGTGCTAATCCATCCAATTTTCGTATTTATAATATAAAGTCAGAAGAAAGAATGTACAAATTTGTTAAAAATGCTGTATTTATAAGTAAAAAGAATGAATGCAGAATTTACGTTGTTACAAGCCTTCGTAACAGTATAACCATAAAAGCGGCGGTCGACGTACATTACCCTGTCTCCGGCTAAATGTAAAAGTGTACAAATCCATTCATCCTGGCCGCACAAAAGCAAAAACGATCCAAAAAAAGACCTAATTTCGTATTTGTGGCGTGGCGCTGGCGGCGCTGCGGCGGCGTGAGGCATTAATCAAAATTAAAAGTGGATTAGGCGGGAACAGCGCGCGCGGACTTTACAATTGGCGGGAAATGAGACGGGCGCGCCAAATGCGAATATTTTTGAAACATACAAACTTGAATATACCCAAAGTTTGCTTTATATGTTGTTTTAAACGTAAAATATGCAACAAAAATAACTCTGTTTTTATTAAAGAAAATATGAACGATGAGAATATGTAAATTCGCAGGAAAAAATCTAATCTAAGGTAGATATTAGAATACTGACTGGAAACTTCTCTTCGATAGAACTAAAAATATGCCAATGCATTCAACGGTGGGCCGATTATTAAAAATCTCTTGAAAGCTTGGAAACAATACACGGTTGTGTTGCTAACTGATACAAAAGCTATCGATGTTGCAAAAAAAAAACAATATTTTTTTTTCTGTAGGTTTCTTTTAGTACATAAAAATCAAGTTGAAAAACATTACAAGTCGTCATTTGACTAAGTAAAAACTTTCTATGAATTTCATGATCAATTCCTTACAAATAATATTAGTTTTTGCTGTTTAATTTGCAAATTAGCAATAAAACTTTGGTTGTTTATCAATGTATCGATATATTGATTTGATATGGATAGTCTCGGTACATCACTAATCGTAAATATCACGTTTGCGATTGTAATGGCCAGTTTGTTACAGCGCTCAATCATCCGCAGTAGGCGGTGGTGACGCGACTTTCAATGGAAGTAGTGTAAGCCCCCTTTCCCTTACGCCCCTCTCGCCGGATGAATTGAAATTCCCCAAAGTAGTGAAATACTATCTCATTTTTTTCAGCGCGTTTTATCCCAGCTCGATGAACTCGTATTGCATTTGAATGTTCTGTATAATCGATATGACAAAGAAGGTTTCTAAAGTTAATATAAAGGTGGTTCTACGCCGAGCACGAGCGGAGCACAAACTGAACCAGAATAAGAACGAGTGCGTTTCAAGCGTTTGGTTTGTACTCGACTGTTCCGCCTACTGTCGGTTTTTTGACGATCACAAAGGGATTTTGCATCGCGCTCACACTGCTGGAAGACTATTTCGAGATGAGAGACCACTCTTGACAACGCGAGCAGAGCAGCTCGGCTTCGCTTAGCTCGTGCTTGGCTCCTTTGACATAGACCCACCTTAAGAATATAGAATGCTTAATAGAAAACTACGAACCGACCGGCAAAGTTATTTGACCCGGTGGGCATAGTCCAAATAAAATTATGACAGGTCACTGGCGCCCTCACTGTCGAAAATAGTGTCTCAAGATCCCTTTCGTACTACTACTTTAGCTGTTATTGGTTGTAAATATTTTCTGACCGAAATAACGAAGTATTGTACTAGAAGTATAACTAAAAAAGGAACATAGAATCTCTAAATCTCCCTCGCATTCGGAACTGAGACTTGGATAATAAGACGTACGACATCGCCTCTTGGGGCATATCAAGGGCTGTCACATTTGATATGCACTCAGGCTTCGCTTTCGATCGATATCTTCAGATTAGAGGTGTGAAATAAGTCACAAAATGTTTGACCTGTTTTATCGTAGTCCGTTAAAAACCAGGGTCCGTTAAGGGTTTAAAAGTCACTTATAATTCCTTCGTTTTTCGTCTTTAATTCGTCTAACAGCGACGTCTTCGTTGAATGGTTACGTATAGGTACATTCCCTTAGAGTCTTAGAGCATATTGTTTGTAATAAATGAACACTAGGATGATTCTTGTGACAGATTTTGGAAAGCGGCAACCCTAGACATATCTACAGCGCGACCCTTGTTCCCGCGCTTCTCGCCCGGACAACTGATAGCTTGACGTCGACCCCCCGCGCTCCCCACACGGCCTGCACAAGCCGCCACCGATCCGGACCTCTGGGCTTCGTTAGGGTTGTCACATTACTTTATCATATGCATATTTATTGGAATATTTTTCGTTGTAAGAAAATGAGGAGTAAATCATCATTTAATAGCATTTTTCTTATATGGATTTGAAAGGTCTAAATTCCGAATGGAAATTATTTGTAACATCATAAATTGTATATTAATCCATGTAAGATTTTACCTCAATAAAATTTAATATAAAAATAACATTAATATAATATAAAATAAATAACTGTGACAACCCTACTTATCGGTCGGCATAAGAAAGACTGGCGGCGCGTTAGATGTCTGCCGCCGCCGCTCTCCGGTCCGCATTTATTATTTTATGTTAATCGTAATTTCGCATCGAATGAAATGATAACAGCCGCCAGCGAGCGCCGCCGTGTATTTTTTCTACTTCAAGTGTGACCTCTCATAATGAGTAGAATTTTTTAATAAATTAAACGAGCAATCCGACCGATTTAACTCTTTTCATTGGCTAGGTCAAATATCGCTGGACCGTGATGTCGAAAGGTACGCGCTCTAGTAAGATGTCTAGTCACTGCACTCTTGAAGTATACATCCATACTTCATACTAAAATCGTCAATGTTTCCGTGCAATTACTGTAACAATTAAATCAGAAATTCAAATGCTCATTACAGAAAACAATCCTAACTCATGTTACCCTAGTACACAACCCAATCTACTTCATAGAAAAAAAAAAATTGCAGGCATTTTTCACAGTTCATCTGAGAGCCTCTGGTTCAGTTAGCGCGGACGATAATCAGGTGAGGAGTACTTAGCACGGTTTGAGTACCGACCTCCCCCGCCCTCGTATCCCTCTTTCCTCTCCCGCGTCCCTCCGTATAGAAATAAGATATCGTAATGAGCGGGGACTCGCGTCGCAGAATGAAATTAAACGCCTCTCGAAATTGAGGGGACTTTTATAGCCGAGTGCTGGCTACGAGCTTTATGACGCAAAAATTTGACATTGATTTGACGTTGAAGAGTTTTTGAAGAATAAAATCCTCGCTGACATCAGATATTTAAAAGTGCCCCGTGTATCTACTAAAGATTTTATAGATTTAATACAGAATTATAATTAAAAAAGACATTATACCATTTTTCTTACGAAGGGTTAGCCATTATGTACAACTACTCTTCATCTAGCAGCCGTCATTATCTATGTATTAACTTCCTTCTACGACTAATCATTTTACATTTTCATGCAGTCCATCCATACTTCCATCGGTGTTTTTTTATATTGAATAATCTAATGCTTGACGATGATCCCACCCGATGCTAAGTAATAATGGTGGAAAGATGGTACGCGCGTTAGTAAATGCCTAGTCTATTCTTGAAAGTCCCCACTTCATACTTGACCGAAAAAACTGACGCTGGCAACTTGTTAATACTTTGCAGTGCGCACAAGGAAGGTGATTCAAATCTCTTCCTTGTATATTTCATTGTAAAGAGAATATAAAGAGAGAAGATTTAACAGCCCCTATACCTCTTCGGTTGTTTTAATGAACGGACTTTGCGGATTTTGCCATTTGCGGTTACAAACAGCACGTAATTGCGGTTATCACAGCGATAAACCGCATTATCAAGTGCTGCAAGCAACTATGAACATAGAAAATATATTTATAACTTGTGCAAAATAAAATATTTTTTTTATCACAGAGAGGAAAACTTGAATTGGGGAAATATTTCACAAACACGGGTCGCCGTTCCGAACCCTCGGGAAACGTGACGGGTTGCAAAGAGGCCTGCGGGCGAATTCACACCCCAATTAGCGGAGGCTTTCGGGAAAGGAAGGGCGCGGGGGCGGGGAGGGGGCGGGGAGACCCACCCCTGACCCCGCAACCACGACGGATGCTAAATGAATGACGATTTTAGTTTTTCTTTTTATACTTTTTGTTTTAAAGTACCAGGAGGACATACAATTTAGTAGGTCGAATGATGTAACAGGTGGTCATATAAAAATCTCTAATTACAAACAACGCTTGTTTAAATTGTTAACATTTGAAGAGCAATTGAAGAAATTAAGCAATCTTCGGTCGTATTAAAATAATGTGTTTATTACTATTTATGCTAAATATAAACTTGCTCCATCATATTGGAACATGTTCCAATTTGGAACACTATAGCTCAAAATTTGTGTTTCAACGACAAAACTTTCTAGTTCCCAATTTCGTTTCCACGTGGAATGGAAGCTCACATCTGCAGCCCGCTTTCCGGGAACAAAGCACGTTTCGCAAATATAGGTAAATGCGTGTGCGGCACGATTCCGCAAAGAGCAAGCGTCGCTATTATGAATTCTGCCTTTCTACGTATACTGAGTGTAACTTTTATGAACCGTATACTGGATGTATCTTTCACCAACTGTATACAGGTCGCTTTCCTATACAGAGGGTTGCTTTGCTGTTGTGCTAAAACATTTCAAAAGAAAGCAGGTGTGCATGTGACCTAAATTCAAATGCGCTTAATTTCAACTGTTTAGGAGCAGAAACCAAAATGAAATACCCGATGTATAATTTTCGATAGCTGCTAACTTCGTTAAATGGCTATTTAGATAGCATATAGAATTTTGGGACGGGTTAATTTTGAAAATATGACTACTGATGTCTTTAGTGTCGTAATTTTTGTTTTACTGTCCATGTCCAAAAGGAAACATTCACAAACACAACATAACTTTGTAACATAATAGCCTGTTTGCCATTCGGTTTCGAGACTGTTGCTGTTTTTCTGGACAGATAACGCGATAGCACCACAGAGATTATTAACTTTGTATTTGGAAACACGTGGTTGCCGTGATATATTTCATTTGATAGGACAGAGGGCAGAAGTGCGGGAGGATCAGTAAAGTGTTCATCACTGTCTATGGACATCCGTAATACTAGAGCATCTGCAGATTGACAGCCTTTGAGAAAAAGTTACGCTAGGTTTTTGAAATAATACAGAGAAATATTTTCAGGTGCTATGGCCGATCATATTATTACGGACAAAGTTTCTGTTTATGACACCAATATTAAAATACAAAATAGCAAAGCGTGTGTCAGCGGGCGGGCGTCGTTTGCGTCGCGTTTTTACGATGTAGACGATAACGTGCGCTGAGAGGCCGCCCCGACTGATTGCGGAGGGTAGCGCTGCTAGTGATGACACTTACTATATTACTTTAATATCGATATATTTTGCAAAATAATAGGAGCAAGTGATTTTTTTTTCTTAAAAAATATTAGCAGATTATTCTTTCTTAGGTTAGGATATTGTTTTTTTAATATAAGGTGGCTACAACCACCCGAATTCGCTGAAATTGCAAAAGCGTTGCTTTATCGAAGAAACTTTAATCGACGGAAGAGGAGACACACATAAACAGAATATAACACTTTAATATGCGTCCCCTCCTCCATCAAATTCACCTCCCCTTCCCATCCTGTCCTTATAAGAAAAGGGTGGGAAGGGAAAAAAGACTAAAATTAGGCCATTGTTCAAGAAAGAGCAAATACTAGTCCAATGGGGAGTTTAAACTCGAGGGCACATGATCGGATGTCCTTACCCTTATTCAGACTGTTGGCGAATGCTTATAATATAAATTCGATTTTTGGTGTGATTTGTAATGTTTGAAGATTTTCTTTGTTAATAAAAAACCGTTCCAGAATTCCAGATGTGTAGTAAAAAAAATGGGGGTAGCGAAAAAAGGTAATCATTAACAAGCCATCTTGACCCACCCTTGACTTGTCGCATCTGTCTTATACAAAAACGATTAACTATCTTTTATTAAAAACTAGCTTTTACCCGCGACTCCGTCCGCGCGGAATAAAAAATAGAAAACGGGGAAAAAATTATCCTATGTCCTTTTCCTGGTTCTAAGCTACCTGCCCACCAATTTTCAGTCAAATCGATTCAGCCGTTCTTGAGTTATAAATAGTGTAACTAACACGACTTTCTTTTACCTATATATATATATATAAATTAAAACTTGATTTATGAAACGTTAAATGTAAAAGTATGGATTGACTATTGGTATAAGTAATTTATTAAGTAACTATAGGTAAATTTAATTTGATTTCACTTCTTTGAATTTCAGTTTCAGTAAATTTTATCGATATGTTGCCAAAAATTCGTCATCATTAGTGGCAGCCCTAGTGGGGTCGTGTATCCGTGACACGTCGTGAGTCGTCGACACCGCGGCGTGTCGGCCTCGCCCCGCCGCCGTCCCGCGCCCAGCCCGCGCCCTCCAGCGCCCACCGTATACACATTAAGACTACCTACACGAGTTTTCGTCAAACAAACTTAGTACAGTCAACCTGATTAGCGAGAGTCCAGGGACAGATACTCGTATGTTTCTCGCTTATAGAGGTTTTCTCGAACCCGAGTTTCCCGCTTATGGAGGTCGTTAGTCAGGACCCGACAGTGACTCTCGCTTAAACTCCTACAGATTTCTCGCTTATTCAGGTTCGACTGAATACGTTATTTGTTGTCACTTGCAGATTTAGAAGCATCATCAGCGTCAAAATCGATAGGCTAGATTATAAAGGAACACAATACAGTAAAATTCATTAAATTCAAAATATTTCATATGCATATTCTTGAAAAAATAATACCCCTCTGGTCAGTCGGAACAAAAAAATCATCAACAAAAACCTACATGAGTTGAATAAATAAATGCCTTTTTTTTAATTATTTGTAAAACTACAACGCGGCAACCCTAATGAGAAATAATGAGAGGGCTCGCCCGAAATAAAGCATAATGAGTCGGTGGCACATTCCCAACTTCGAGATCGCTGATAGTAGGGGGGGGGGAGCTAGCTGGCAAAATATATATTAATAGCAATATTCTACTGCAGCCAATTTTTAAAAATTTGTTTTACTTAAAAATAACCCCTTTTGGTTTTCCTTCTATAAGAAATTATTGCGATTGTTGTATTTTTATTTTAGATTCTCGAAATTTCAAAGCGTTAATTACAAAGATTTGATTTTTTAAATTTTAACCGAGACTTTTTTATCACAACTCAAAATATAAAAAAAAGATCGAATTTGAAAAGATTTTGTCTTCGATTTTCAAAAACGGCAGTAATTCTTTTTTTTTTCATTTCCTTAACAGAACCAAAAAAGGTTCAATATGTACTAAATACGGTCCCTAAATTGTGGAATCGTCAATCATGTACAAGTTTGAAGCTATAAAAAAAAACTCGCCAGGGCCGCACACCGTTTCGGGATAAACAAAGTAGCGAAACCCGAGCGCCGACATACCTGCCTCGTAACAAACTCTACACTCAATATCAAGATGGTACTGTGACCCTGCTACAAACGTTATACGGAATATCCTTTTATCATTTATTCAAGTTACCTAGCTTTGAAATTTCAAGTAGACAGAGAAGGAATGTTGCGTTAATTCAGACCTCAAAAAAATTATAGGTCAATTAATAGTTAGCTCGATGGACACGAAAAAAAATTGGCAAGCAGAAGAAACGAAATGACTTGAGACCCCTAGCTTTTAGGGGTATAAATGGTAATGCAGAACTGTTTGTACATCTTACAAGAAGTTTCTTGCGGGTACATAAACCCTTTTCTTCCTTTCTCTTTTTTCGTGTAATGCTTAAAAATATTTTTGTAAATCCAAGTCCGTAAAAAGCTGCAACGTGTATGCATTGTACCAGGGTAGCATAAGTATAGGTATATATATTCCCGAGCGGGCTCGCGGCGGCGGCGCGGCGGATGTGAAGTGGCGCGCCGGTGGCATCGCACAGCTATAACTCGCGGCGGCGTGACAAACTGCAAGCCATGCATGGAGTCGACTCTTATTTCTTTGTTGGATTTTTCTTTTTTTTATTCTCATTGTAGACAGATCTTTGGTGTATGCGGCCAGTATTTTGGTGTGGTGAAGTTTTTTAGTGAATGGTCGCGATGGTAACTAATTTTATAAAGAAGAATTTTGTTATTTTCATTATACAACTCGCTAAATCGCATTTATTATAATGTTTTTCAGAGCTTGAGTAATTTGTTTGAGTTCTATAAATTATAGTTTTTAGTTAAAAATAACTAAGATTTTTTATATTTCAGAAGAAAAAATTTAATAAAGATGTATGGAAGTAGTATATAGTGTGCGGACACTACAAAAAGATAAGGACAAGGAAACAATAACTAGACCAATGTCTTAAGGTTATAGTAACCTACATAGAGGGAAGTCGTATATTGTGACAACATTGCATTAAATATATTTGCAATTTGCAACACAAAATTATCAAACTTTTCAGAAAAAAAATAAAACAGAAATATAAAATAAATTCGATGCGACTCCACTGCCATGTATCAACCCACTCGACACCGGAGGGCGCCGTCGCTAAAGCGCGATACTACGCTCGCCTCGGGCCCGGCCGGCGCGAACCAATTACCCGCCGTCGCCGCGCGGGCATTTACCGCCCGGCCCCTCACAGCCCCACGCGGCCCCTCACCGGCACCTCCCGGCCCCGGCCCCTCACACCTCCCCGATAGCAACTACAGCCCGCCGCAGTTGCGAGTAGGGCTGCCAACTGTACTGTCAAGTTACGTTTTGATGGATAATTTTCTAGATGAAAATTGATGTGGGCTTTCAAAAGCAAATGTTCTCCCAAAGCTTTATCTCAAAATGATCCGAAGTCTATCACGGCTGTGGATTTGGACTATGAAAGTGAGGAACATTCGTGAAAATACATTATTGCCCACGATACGATTTCGTTAAAATGAATACTAGGATTGATGACTTTATGACAACTGAATCAAACTCTTTTAAATTTAACTTAATTAATAGTGAAGAATAACGGAAAATTAAATACGAATAAATAATCTACTAGTGAAGTGACAACCCTGTTGACGCTCGCTGTTGTCGGCGGCACGGAATTACTTATCTCGTGCGCCGCGTGCGAGCTTCGCCGCCCGCAATGCGAATGCGCGGCTTTTTGTTACCGGCCCGGTTATCCGTGGCGTTACCCGGGGCGATTATCCGTGACGCTACCCGGGTCGGTTATCCGCGGTTACCCGACCGCACTTTATCTCTCCCGGCCGGACGGAGAATAGTTCCCGATCGAGATATAGAGTAAGTTTACGAACAATCGCGCAGTGATAATTGAAATGTCATAGAGGGCGCTGTGCGAGCCATATCCAAGTTGACAAGTTTTTTTATTTATTTAATTTTAAATGATATACAAATAAAATATTACATTTACATAAATTTATATTTAATTATTTATATTTGAGTTTTGTTTTATTCCGTTTTATGCGTTTTTATTTGAATGAGTTTGCAAAACATTGCTTAAGATGTAGAAATGAATTTTTATATCGTGGCGTTCAGTTCAATAGTTAATTCAATAAATATAATTAAAGATAACAGAATATCCATGTCTTGTTTTATACATTACAGTAAACTTGTAGACATTATACAAAACGCAAAACTAAAGCAAACTCCTATTCATTCTTGTTTTGAAGAAAGTACGAAGGGAAAGAATTTGCCTGAGTCATTGAAGCAATTTATTCCACTTCTTTGCTGTTTCTTACAAATTAAAAAGGGCGTTACTGCTTAAGACTGCATAAAAAGTTCAACAGAAGCATGAGAAGGAACTTGCGTTTTATCAGCATTCTGGTTTAACATGAAAAATTTAGTAAAGTACATAACGTCGAATGTTAGAAGGTTTCTCCAGAACGGGTGGCCGTGGATAAACTAACGTAGATACCACACCGGTCAGGCGAAGAACACCGCGGGGTTTAGTAGTCCAGACTATTCTCCAAAACAACTCAATGGATCTTGATGATGCTGATTGATGTAGAAGACAGTCTGGAAGAACACATAGTCTACCTATAATCCCGGAAATGTGTACGGTTCCCGTGGGATACTTTTGATTTATATATTTACTCGATACCACCACAATGGTTCCGAAGTCGAGGGCAAAAACTAGTCTAATATAATCGCGTAGGTTTTAATATATATTTAAGTGGATTTCTTTTATATTACAACAAGGTGGCAAACGAGCAAGCGGCCACATGAATTCGCTGAAATGGCGAAGCGATATGCCCATTCGCAATTTCAGATGCGTTGCCTACCTTTAATTGACAAAGGAGGAACGCACAGAAAGAGTTACCTTTCCTATGCGTCACTTCCTCCATCAAATCCACTTCTACTTCCCATCCTTTCCTTATAAGGACCATACTCAACAGATGAACCGCGGAATTGCTTCCACTTGGTATTACACCGGGCGATCCGGCCCATACGTGCAACAGATGTTGCTGGCGTCTACCACTGACTGATCTGGCAGAGGAGGAGATGTATACGTTGGGAAAATCCCTTGCCTGCTCATAAAAGGTAGGCAACGCAGCTGCAACCTTCTTAGTTTAACTAGTCACAAACATCAATTTCATGTTGAAAATAAAATAACAAAGTTGTTGAGTGAGACTCACTGAGTTGACTAATGCCCGAATACTGAAACGTTACTTAAATATCTCCTTTCGTAAGCATTGCTTACAATTTAACAGACGTCAAAATTTAAGTGGTATACACAAACGCAAATCAAGACATGTAAGCGCGTGATTCCGTAAGTAGACGTATTATTTTTACGTCATGGCAACATCCTTTGTTTTCGGTCAAAGAGTGTATAAAAAATACTTGTTCTCGATTACGTTTTCTTAAAATTCACTTTACGTATCCGTTTCACGCAGCATGGCTTGGACAACCTATAGTTGTAAGACGTGTTCATTCCCAAATAGTAAAGAAAATTAAAATAAGAATACTAAATAATCAAAAATCAAAGAAGGTTGTTAAAAAATATCCTTTCTGTTTAAAGTATTTTTAAATAAAAAAAATTAAAAAAATTGACCATACTTTTGTAGAATGGAAAGCATCTGGCGTTATGTTTTGACAAGTTTAAATTAATAAAATTTTAATAAATCATAATATCATCAAGACACTTTTTAAGCAGTTTAAGCGGGCGCAGACAGATGTCGCTACAAACCTATTTGCGATTTCGATATATTCTCGTTCAGTCGGCATTTTTATATAAATACTAGCTGTCGCCCGCGACTCCGTTCGTGCGCAGTTAAAAAAAACTTTATAGGGGTATGAATAATAGATTTTGGCCGATTCTCAGACCTACTGAATACGCTCACAAAATTTCATGAGAATCGGTCAAGCCATTTCGGAGGAGTACGGGAACGAACATTGTGACATGAGAATTTTATTTGTCCGAATGCGATGATTATGATGAAGCAGACATGTTAACACCTTAGATTTTAACTTTTAAGATAGCCCGCGACCACTCTTAAATTGTTGGCGTACTTAAGTCGACATGACAGTTCTTTTGACAGCAAAATGTCGTTGAGTGACGATCCAGTATAAGAAATGTGATATTGAGTGGCCTTTAAGCATGGTACGACTTGAGTGGCATCAAAGTTGAGATGCGTCTTTAACTGACTTACGAAAATTCCATATTGGAGTTTAAGCGTGGTCTTATAATTTAAGACGCTCTTACATATTTAAGTGACGTTTCAGTATTCGGGCATTAGTCAAGATGTTTTTTGACTTCTCGTTATGATAATTTCAGTGTTGTGATTAGCAACGGATACGGTTCAGATATTAAGTATCGAAGTACTCGTATAATAAGGCTATCACGTCTACTTATGGTACAACCCTATCGTGCCCGACGTCGGGCACACGACCACGCCATCTGTAGTCACGTCACACGTCGTCCCGGCTCATCCATATTTTTTAGCCGCGCCTTTGTGACGCGCCCGCCGTGCCCCCCGCCCCCCGCACGCCCCCCGCACGCCCGGTGCTCGCCCGCCAGCCCGCGCCCGCAGACATTTCCCGCCATACCACGTTATTTATGGCTAGGGTTGGTGCGATACGAAAATATCGATATTCAATTCAAATTTTATAGCTTAAGTTTGACTTAAATTCTGTTAATCTGTGTTTATGAATTGTTAAAAGAAGAAAAAAATCACAATAAAAACTTTTTAAGGATTTAAATTTGTATAATTAAAACTTACTAACTAACCAAATATAATTAAACCTAACTAATTCATAAATTGCTAATAACAACATTAAACAAATGATTAATTAAGAATTTAACTGTTCACAATCTCTTGATAATTATATATCGATATAGTATATTGGTACATCCTTTTTCCTGTGAAATTTACGAGGGGTCGCGTTTGCGAGTCGTCGGGAGCGACTGGGAGGCCCGGGACCGATTTATGACGTCATTTTTACAATGGCCGGACTGCAGCCAGAGTTTCGCCGGCTGGGAATCGAGACTTTGCGGGTTTACCCACTGTTTAGAGGTGGTCGGGTTCCTTCAATCGTTTAATTAATGCCGCGTTTGGATTCGACTCGTTTGGAATTTAGACGTTTTATATTTTAAATGAATTGATTTTATAATTTTTTTAATAAAGGTACATTTCAAAAATACTATTTGAAAACCTTATTAGAGTCTTCTTTGACATGGTCTGTGTTGATAACAATTTGCAATTTTATGCCTTAATCTGTACGAAAGATTATATGACAATACACTTGTTTTGAAAGTGACACTGTTGAATGTGGATGGCTACAAAGGTTAAAGAAGACCAAAGAAAGTATGGATGGATTGTGAAAAAGAGTATATGCATAAGAATTCATATATGACGACTGATAGAGATATATAGAAGAGTAGTACGTACTGTACCAACCCCGCGAAGGTATAAGGTGGGGTTGATGTCAATACATCTCTATGACTAAATCTTTACGGATTATATTGTTATGTGAATTAACTTCATAATTGTGTATATGTGTAATTGTGTATACAAAATAGAACGCTAACATACTTATGTGTACATCGCCGATTTTTGGGTGTATATTAAGATGTAATAATTCGGTCATGTTGACATATATTTCAATCCAACATACTATGTATATATGTGCGACTATATGTTGTTGCGATGCGAGCACGCTAGCGCCCCCTCCGGGCGAGATATGACGCTTAATTTAATTGCTCAACAGCTTCTCGATTCCTCACTCGGTTCAATATCTTACGCCCGCTCTTCGGAGTCAGCTTCTCAGATTATCTGCAAATAGGCTACGCTGAACGAGTGTTACTTTTGAGAGTAGTCTTTATAAATGGGCGGCTATCACGATTGTTCAGTGACAGCGACTACTTAAATTCGATTCTATTATAAGGTTTATTTACTAATATTATAAATGCGTAAGTTTAGATGGATGGATGTATCTTCAGAACGGCTCAACGGATCTTGTCGAAATTTGGCACAGATGTAGAACATAGTCTGGAAAAACACATAGGCTACTTAGTAATTTTTTTAATTCCACCCGGATGGTGTCGCCAGCAGCTAGTCTAATAATAAGTAAAGCCTATGTCACTAGGAATAGTGTAACTTCCCAACAGTGAAATAATTTTTCAAATCGGTTCAGTAGTTCGGAGCCAATTTAATGCAGATAAACAATCAAATCTTTGCTCTTTACAGTATCAATATAGATACATAGTGCGTCTTAGATTTCATATCAATCTATATTAAGGACTTTCTTTAGTCATTTGACTCTGAGTACAGCAGTTTTATTTCTTTTAATTAAATCTTCAACGCAAGAAAGGGACTCAAACGTGTTTCGTACAGGTAAAAAGCTCGTGTTCATTTTATACAGTTGGTCTGTTGTATTGTGCGTGTTCTACTTATGCGATGCCCGCACCGCACCGCGCCTTGCGCTCTCTAGTTCTTAGCGCGTTTTTCAATGGGTGCAGCGAGTGATCATCACGGAAGTACGTAAAAGACAGCTGTACTTAGTAGTTACTTTCGCACTTGGAGACCTTTTATTCAAGTTTGAAAAATCTCAGTCGACGTCGTGAAAGCGCAAGCGTGCCATTGGAACAGTGGGGTTTAGTGGGTATGCTTCTCATCAGGAAGAGAATCCCACATCACCAACCCCCCCCCCGGGGCGCGGCGTATGCATAAAGCATTCCCCACTGGAAAAGGTTTGAAAAGTCTCTCGATGTTATTTTTTACTTAATCTACATTAAGGGGAGATTAGCAGTGACTTAATGACTCTAGGTGCGAATGAAAAAATTATAATTTGAAGGATAAATTGTTAAGCTATTTACTTAACTGTCAGCTACATCAGAATTTAGACCGACAGTGCAACAAGCTTATCTGCGTCGGTAAGAGGCGCTGCTATCGCTTTTAGTTTTGTCACATAAGTAAAATCTAGGTACATAGCCATTCATATATAGGAAATTACATAAAAGATAAGATGACACAGCTACAACACGACAAGGACCTTGCGACAACACCGGCCTCGGGGTTGAGTGGCCAGTGCACATCACGCAACCTTTTTTGCACATATGTTTTTTGTTTTTACTTCTTTGTCGGTATTATTCATTTTTTATTAATAAAAAGTCTTGTCATTGTAAGTTTTTCATCATCAAAAAGAGATTTTTTTAATTTTTTTGCTGTCGAAGAAATCACCTCATCACCATGTAACACTATCTTTGACAAAGTAGCGCTGGTGAACTAACATAATATAGTTTGTTTACGCCTACTCTCTCTCTCTTTATTTTCACATGTGTATAAAAAATAAATAAAAAAAAAAAAAATAAAAAATAAATAAAATAAAGGTTGGGCATATCGATAAAAAAAACTCGTAAAAATCGAATCGGAAATCGATATATTCGATAGCAGTGACCAGGGCAGCATACGTGACAGGAGGTCGGCTGTCGTATCACGTATCGGCGTTCGCCATTGTTGTACCGCACAACACGAATATAAAATGGCGTTTGCGTTTGTTATTTTTCACACGAAACTCTGTAGAGTATTGTGGAAGATATTCGCTAAAAATCGGTCCCTTTATATTCTTGTGAATCAAACGAGTGTCGCTTTGGGACAAGGGCTTTGTACAGAGGTTTTTAAACGTAGAGAAAATCAAATTTTTTGACTATTAGATGATTTTTTTAACTAATATAATCCTTAACTATTCTTATTAAATGAGGTATTCATATCACAACCTATAATTATACTAGCAGTTGCCGGCGTCTTCGTCCGCGTGGAATTAAAAAAAAACTAGGAATTAATCTACATTAATTCCTAGTTTTTTTTAATTCCAAGGCTAGGCTAGGCTACCCTACATAGGCTTTATTAATTCCTAGATTTTTTACAAGGGGTACAAGCTACACAATTCTTGTAGTTCAAGTGTAGCTTCCCAACAGTGAAATTGTTTTTTAAATCGGTTCAGTAGTTTCGGAGCCTATTTAATATAAATAAAAAAAACAATCAAATCTTTCCTATTTATAATATTAGTATATTGATTAAGTAAATTGTGTAATTTCAAATCACAAACAAAAAATTAAAACAAGCACGCATTTTAAAATCCTTATATCAACTAACTCTGTTAAAAAGTGGCCATATACATCTAGACATTAATTATCAAAATAACCACAGATTTTCGGATACAAATATCAGATATTAAGGCAGTAGTCCAGTGGTTAAATTAATATTAACCAAAGCGCACGGACTGTGCCTCAGAGCCTCAGCGCCTCGGCGGCTCAGCGCCTCAGTGCTTCACAAACTGAGCGAGGCTCGAAGTCTCTTTAATAAACATGAGGCGCGGCGCAGCTAATAATAAATGAGCCGGCGCAGCGGCCCGCTAGCGGCTACCTAGGGTTGTCAATTATTTGCTATTAAAATAATGATTTATTATTATTATTAATTTTAATAGAAAAAAAATAAGTAGTCAAGTTTAACTTAACTACGTGTTGTACATTAAAAACTCTTAAAAACTACTATCTCGAAACATTTTTTCCTTATCCTCCTTATCTGCGTTCTAAAGATTTGCAATCGAGCGATAGCAATTGAAAAATTAAGATTTAATTTTTAGATAGATCGAATAATTTTTATACATGTTTCATATAAAATAATTAAAAGAATTATTAGGTCGTTTTCAATGATTTAACAGAGAGAGATAGAGACACATTATAAAGTAAATAACAAAGGCTACACTTTTTTACACTTAAGCATACGGTGTCCGTAGCGACGGTCGACCGTATGTCAGCTAAGAGACGGATAATAACCGCGAAATAATCCTAAACCCATTCACACTGAAGAACCGATGGATTCGAAACTAGTCGCTGGCACCAACAGATTAATACGTGACTGTGTTTTCATTTAGTATATTATTCAAATGAAAGTTGAAAGAATTCAATAAAAATAGATATATATCCCTATTCTGATGAAAATTAAAATTTAATTTCGGTGGGATCCTTGACGTAATCTAGAACCAGCTAAAAATGCGAGCATCGCAATTACCTGCCTCTATCACTTATAGATCTCACAAGAGATGTAACTCTGTTCGTTGGATGGATTGAGTTATGTTGTTGCGACCTGTTCAGGCGTTGCAAGGGACATATTTTGTAAAATATTACTTATTTCTATATTTCGTATCTGTATTTACAACTTTACAAGGCCAGTCATACACGGTCTGCAGTAGTCGCCGCTCATGTGTTTCCCCGAAGGATCGGAGACTACCTAATTTAGAGGTGACTAGGCTATAGTCAACCACGCTGTCCCAGTTGTGAGGTTGTATGATGTTTTCCTTTATAGTAAAAACGTCTTATATATGTATGTATGAAATTAGAAACTCGAATAACATATTGGTACATTACGGGGATCGAAGCTGGACGTGAATTCGGTCCAGTCCAAGCGCTACTGCGCCATCGATGCTCTTCAGCAATTTACAGTCCCCACTAGAACATACTGTCATATTCGAGCCGTTTAAAATTGTTGATAAAAATTACTACAAGCATTCCTTCATCAGTCTTTGTGCTATAACTGTAAGAAACCATAAGATAAGATTCATTGTAATAAGACCCTTTGTAGAGAACATTACACCAAAATTGCTGAAAAAAAAGTATTGCAATAGACAATATCGATCGAGAATTAAGAGCTAAGATTTATAATAGTAAGGGCGTTCTTTAGACTATATTTTTCTTACTAAAGCTACGCTAAGGGACGTCCTTAATAACCATTAACTGACTGAAAATGGAGCTCACCTTTAGCGGCGGCGTAGGAATATAGAGAGGAGGATCATTTTGAGAACCGCTGTATATCTCCAAGCCGTCCGGCGTCCTCGCACAACCTTCAGCATCAGCCACGCTGTACCGGCAGACAATGCCGTCCGCCGGCTTTGCCTCGTACCCCGGAGGTTTACCAACATAGAAACCCTTCGCCTTCACCCAGAAACGGAATTTTGAACTGTCAGAACTGTTACATTCCTCCCCACGAAGAGTACGCAAGATTCTTGCATACTTTTTCAACGTTATTGTCTTAGTTTTAGCCAAATCTCCGTATGTTTGTATCACCCATGGCTGGTATGTGGAGAATAAATCCAATTTAGGGTCCCCTGTTTGTATTTTAGGACGTTTGTTGTTGTTCTGTTCGTTTTTCTTGTCTTTAGAACTGCTCGGTGTCGATTTCCTTTTTGATGGTTTCCGTGGTGTTTTCTCAGGTATCGCCTCTTGGGTTAGTTTTTTACGTAGACCTCGGTCGCTTATCATGGCTGCAGCCATATTAAGTTTATCACAAGAATTAGTTACAACCACATTTCGTGATAACAGAAACGATAGGTTTTTAAACTGTTTACACTGGTACACTTTAAATCCATGTGTAGTCCTGTAATACACAAATAAAATAGAACATTGCCTGCGGATACTTTTTAGGGAGAAGTTAAGTTCGGATTCAGAAGTTCGTACGTAGATAATGGCGTAAAAGTTTTTGGTAACTTTTGACTGGTAAGTTCTCGTCGACCGAGACGACTACAGAGAAAAGTTTTTTGGGCTTAAGAACGATAGGACTAATAACTCATAAGACATTATTGTATTAAAACATTTTACAAAGAAAAAAAAAATTTGTTAAAGTTACAGTTATTTATATAATATTTTTTTATAGTTCTATTAATTGCATAAATTAAAAATAGTTATAAAAACTTTTAAAAGTTTTTATATTTAAAATAAGCCATAAGTATGTTGTACAAAATTTAAAAGAAATGTTTTGTAAATAAAAAGTACCGGGTAGCAAGTTTGCGAACGAAATGTGAACGTCGCGTAGTTGACGCGCAGCACCACGGGGCACGAGCGGTCGCGTACGGCGCGCGGTAAACACTGTCGGGCTGCCGCGCTTCGGCTCTATCGCTGGCTCATTCGTCCGCTCCGTCTGGCTCATTGGCTCGCGTTGGCTCATTCGGCACGTGCGGCCCGACGCGGGGACGCTAATTGCCCGCAAAACAATCGCCGTCGCCGCGGCCCGTGGGGCGATACCGGCCCGCTCTGGCCCGTACGTCCTTCGACGTAATGCACCTATTGTTATCAAATTCCTATGCGGTTGCTACTCTCGCGCTTGTTACTCTACACGACTTGAAATCATACACTCTGGCATGTGAAATACCTGTATTCTTTGACTATCATTATCTTTTGTAATTTAGATAGTTGGAAATATTTTCTTTGTCGTTTGTTTATACTAAAATGACTGACCGTCAATTTATTTTATATGGCAGTTGTTTGTACTGTTTGACATGGTACTATTACAATTTTCAATACAGGGGTCATAATTCATAGAGTAATGTTTTACACAAAAATCCAAATATGTACATCATAGTGTACTCAAGCAGAAGGTACCTAAATGAGATGTTTAAAAAATTAACTACTTATGGAATAAGTTGTCATAATAATTTTAGACTTCACTTCAGATCTTACTTAATAACAACAAGAAACTTTATCAGATGCTATTAGCGTCATCTTTAGATTATTATAAAATGTACAATCGAACTCGTACAAAATTCGCTCTATAAGACTACTCGTATAGCTAAAAAAAAGAGCTAACTTCTTTCTTAACTTATGTACACTGGCCACTGTAAAAAAATAAGTTAAATACTCGTATATATCGAACCTGACCGACAGATTATTTGATATTTTCACTAATAGCCACAGAGCAGTCCTAGTTCCGACTTTGCGCGTATTACAATACAAGTATACGTACGCCAACACACAATACTTTTTACAACGCCAACGCCGTGCCGTGCATGTATTTGTACTGTCAACAAAATTAAATTTAAGCAAAATTAGACTTAACGAACTTTCAATAAAGTATAGATTATATTGTACATTGAATCCATTCCATGTTAAACTTTGGTACAGCGTTTACATAGTGACCGTTTTAAAAGAGACTTTATTAGTTTCAGTTAAAGTTCAAATTCGGTTATAAAATCACAATGTTAGTGCGTTATAAACTTGGAGACATGACGCGCGCACGCGCATCATAATGGTGCGCGTTGGGCGGACGCTTGCGCGAAGTGTGCGCATGTTACTAGGCGCACATAACGCTAATGGAGGCCGTGAAGTGCTGACATGGAATGTATGGCATAAGAGAGTCGGTCTGGTTTGTTGTGCTTTCTCTACGGGAACTAAAATTAAGGTGCAAATTTAAAACATTATTCTCAAGTATTTCTTCTTTTCATATTTAATTCATTTTTGATAATGATATCTTAAAAATACTTTAATTTCTAAATACATTCTCTTTTTAATCCCACTGTCATTTATTTTAGTTCATTTTATTTAAGTAATCAAAATTAAACAAAAGACCACCACCGAGCCAACTTACATGATTTGACAATCGAAACAACGCAAACGTTACGTTACGTCATTATTTCATCGATATACCAGGGCTGTATGAATGGTAGGCAGTAACTTTAATTACTTTGTAAGAAACATTTTTTGTGATAAGGAGACTACGTCAACAGATGGCGTTCTATTTTATTGATAAATAGTTCAATAATTTTATACATTTTTAATCAAATAATAAGTTACAAACTTATAGTTTGTATTTTTTTCTAGTGTAATTAGTGTTTTAATTATTAAAAAAAAATCGTAATTGGGTTATAAAGTTAAAATTTTAAAGAATTATTCAATTAAGTTTTTCGGAGAAAGTTCACTACATCAATTATATAAAGCAATTTAATATAAAATTCAATCATTAAAGTTTCCATGCAGTTCTGAAAAAAATGTCAAATGGTAGGGTAAAGGACTCTTGAAACAACCATGGTCGGATTTAACAATTTCTGGAATGTACTAGGATGTCAGCAATACAACAAAAATATGTAACATTTGATTTTCTAGTTACTAGAGTAACAGAAATCATTAGATAAATAGTAAGTCCGCTTTATTCATTGCATAAGGATGTAAACAGTTACAAAGAACATGCAAATAATGTTATGTAAAAAATATATCTGCGATTTCTTGTGCCTTACGATGATGAATTCAAATTTTAATCTATCTACGTTGTTAAATCGTCCTTAGCAAAATTATCTCTATATATTGGAACGAAGTTCCTTATCTCGCGTTATGAAAGGGGGCTAGACGGAAAAAATTCTTACGAAAAGTTGTCACGACACTTTTAACGTCTACTTCACCATGGCAACGACGTGACAATATATAACGAAAATTCATAGAAATAAAATGTACTTCTTGTAAAGACTTAAGTTTTTTATTCATAGAATAAACATTGGTTCCTTCACTAATTAATAGAAAGGAACTTCGTTCCATCCGGGTGTCCCAACACACCTCTCAAGTTTTTTTTTTAAATTAGTATAACATCAGGGCATTAACAGCTGTTTATCATTATTAAATAATAATAATTTACACTAAGCACGTATAAACGATTTTCAAAACAATTAGAAAGCTTAAATTAAGATTGATAGTGTTAGAACGATTGGAAGTCTCTAGAAGTTACATTCCACATCTGTCGGATGATCGATTATTCCAATTATGCGGACCATCTGCAGAGGTCAGACATTTAATGAACTCTATTTAAGTTCTGTTCTTTGCTAGAGAGTTATTTTTTTGTAGACATGCCCAGAAGCTTTCATTGTAGATTGAACATTGTAGTTGTACAAGTCTATATTGTTTTTGCTTTAAATCTATAACTCAAATCGTTAACGCCAGCAGTTATTTATAACCAGTTTCACTGAGGTGTTAATGGCCATCACTATTTGGGTCATATTTACGTCCGCCCGATGACACCACTCTCCCCCTCGCCCCATTTGCCCCGCGACGCCATTGAAATCTCCATATGAAGATTCTCGCCAATGTATGTACAGTCAGCAGCATATTCATAATGTGACAAAGAATAGTAAAAACAAATGGAGTAACTATCAAAGAAACTCAAAACTCAAAAATGCCTAGTTTTCTTATTGTACTTATTAGCGTAGTATCGCACTTATTGCGAGGTCTCCAAAGTCGCTTTTCCAATGAAGGGGAATTTAAACTATTTCAAATCGACAAAAAAATCTGATTCACCTTATGACGTTGAGTGTACAATATCTTATCGCATGAGCATGACGCGTCGCCGCATACCGCCTACTACACTTCACTGCTGCTTTTCTGGTACACGGTTACATTTATGTAAGTGTCAAAGTCAAGGGACATGTTGAAATTTTTTTTATGTGTTTTACGAAGGTTGTATGTAACATTAGTAAAGTAAAAAAAATATTGGTTAGTGAAATGTGCCAAGATTGTGTAAAAGAGCATAAATAACTTGAATATTCATTATTATGTTCGCTGTATTTCGTCATAAGATAAAAGTCGGCGTGATTATTAGCGAATAATTAAAATAATTTCAGATCAAATCTCGTCGAACGAGTTAACTACAAGCGGATGTAAAAGCGAACATTTGTCAAATAATTCAAAGAATTGAAATGATAAGACGAATTTTAAGTTAAATATTTTAAGGTTAATTCCTAGAGCATCTCGTATGCTTTTTTATTTCAATGTTAGATTTTTTGGTTAAGCACATGCATATTTTTCGATTTGTAATTTTATTAGAACTACTTAGGTTCGTAATTCTTACTTTTTAGCATACTATTTTTGTACATGTTTTCTTCTTCATCTAAGTAGATTTTTCAAAACCAACCACACAACCACCACATTTCCATTGTGAAGTTCTAATTTTCCCAGTCAACTTTTTGAAAGTTTTCTACTATTACGCAATGTGTCAGCAAATTTCTTTAGTAAAGTTCCGAATGCGGAAAATTTTAAATTGGATGTAAGATGCAGCTATGCTGAGTCAAACCCATATTTTTGACCCAAAGACAAAATGTCAAGAGAAATATTTTGAATTAACTGAGAATCTTTGACCACAATAAAGTGCTACGAGATTTTTTCCATACAAATCAAATTTACGAATATATTCTACGTAAAAATTACGCAAAACATATACAAGTACAGACTATGAAACATTGTTGTCTTGTTTTTCTTCAAAGATAATGAGAGGGATGACGATATGTTTATAAACAAGTGTTTCGTAAGTGGAAACCCGACGGCAGTTAATGATAAAATTGCATTAAATTAAAAAAAAACCGTGTAGTGTAAACAAACGATCTCGCGGCATGTGTACCAGGGCGGCAGCGGCGGCGAGCGATGTGCGGCAGACGCCAAGTAAATTAGGCGCGCGTCGACTGCCGGCTGGCCCCCGCCCCGCCGCCTCGCCGCCTCACTCCGCGCACGCCAACACCACTCAGCTATATTGTTATCGGCCCGCCTCGCTCCAGACCTAGGGTTGAAAATATCACAGTTTTTAATATTTTTTTTTTTTTCATTTAAATCTTCAAATGTCAATATTAACAATAATTAAGAATTCATTTTATAGTTTGTCGTATGATACATTTTATATTTTAATAAAAAATAAAAATCTTTATGTATAAAAAGGACACGTCTTTTAATTTATTTTTTTAGGGTCAAATAGTTTTAATTGTAATCGTTATTTTTTATCTTTCTTCTGCAGTATACTGTGGTAAAATAAAATATTTTTTAACATGTTTTTTTCATTTTTAATTTTAAATCGTTATATATATGTGTAATGTTCTCAGTTAATTTACAACACAACGTTAACAGCTTCAAATCTAAAAAAATAATAATGAGTGAAACACAAAAATAAACTTGAAGGCAGTGTCAGCCCTGAGCAACACAGAGGCGCGGCGGCCGGCGCGGAACAAAGCGCTGAGCGCCGCCGCTCACTACGACTATACACCGCGTAATATATCTTGATACTATGAATATTTTCGATGCAAAAAGACTCATTCCACACAGAGTTTTCAAAAATTATTGTTGACAACTTCTACTTGACAATTCTAGAACAAATCTCTATTGTTTGTTCCAAATAAAAAAGGTCATCAAAATAAATTACAGCTACTATTCACATGATCGTTTAATTGATTATTCGCTTACGACTAAAATACATATTTATTTATCACAAAAAAGATTTAATAGTTTTATTTAAAATAATAATATAAAGTATCAAGATGTGTCGTACGGGTAAGGTACATTAGGCAATGATTCAGCGAGGTGCGGCGCGGCCCGAGTCGCGTGTGGAGCCTGCACTACAGCTACAGCTCTACCGCACTACCGCTACCGCACATATCAGACTTCGGCACTACCGCAGTGCTGGCTATGCCGTGCTATCCGTATCGAAACCAAACTTATGTATTACTAACTGTTGTTCGCGACTTTGTCCGCGTGGAACAAAAACAGTTGTCTAACTATGTTCCTAATTTCATCTAGATCCGTTGAACGGTATTGGAGTTACTATTGTTACGTAAGGAACGGGATAGAATTAAAAAAAACAATTTGCGATGACGTCGCAACACTATTAAAAAGTTATTAAATTTATCGCAAAGCGAATTTACCTCAAAATTTGTACAACGCCGACTAATAAAGTAAAGAAATAAAATGTTATCTTGATTACCTTTAAAATTAAAGTAAGAGAAAATTATCTCTATAATATTAGGTCCTTACATATGAAATTGGCGTTTTTCGTACTGGCCACTTTAATCACGAATTTCTCCTCTTTGGTAAGGAATTCCAAATTCAAATTTGTACAGCTATAGACTCATGTATTTGTGGTTCGATGACCGTCATTCGTTTGTTTTTTTTCTTCTGTTTTTTCTGTTTGCGTCACTCATTTTACAAAATGGAAAACTTAAAATATCGCATTATTTACGAGTACGAGTTCCGCCGTGGCACTAGTGCTGCGGAAACGACTCGAAGGGTGAATGATGTGTATGGCGGTCGTGTTGCAAAAGAAAACACAGTTCGTTTTTGGTTCCAACGTTTTCGTTCTGGAAATTTTGATCTGCAGAACAAGCCCCGTGGACGGCCTGAGACTCAAGTTGATAATGAAGAGTTGAAGGCTATTGTGGAAGCGGATCCGTCGCAAACCACGTCCGAGTTAGCTGCAGGCTGCGATGTTAGTGATAAAACTGTTTTAATTCACTTGAAGCAAATTGGGAAGATTAAAAAGCTTGAAAGGTGGGTACCTCACGAATTGACTGAAGCAAACCGGCAAACGCGCGTCGACTGTTGCGTTACATTACTAAACCGGCACAATAATGAAGGTATTTTAAACCGAATCATTACCTGTGATGAAAAATGGGTTCTTTACGATAATCGGAAGCGCTCAGCGCAATGGTTGGATCCTGGCCAGCCAGCCAAATCCTGCCCCAAGCGAAAATTAACCCCAAAAAAGTTACTTGTAAGCTTTTGGTGGACTAGTGCCGGTATTGTTCATTACAGATTTCTCAAATCTGGCCAGACTATTACGGCTGATGTCTATTGTCAGCAATTGCAAACCATGATGGAAAAGCTAGCGGCTAAACAACCTAGGCTGGTCAATCGCTCCACGCCACTGCTGCTTCACGACAACGCTAGACCACACACTGCGCAACAGACGGCTACTAAATTAGAAGAGCTTCAATTGGAAAGTCTAAGACATCCTCCGTACTCCCCGGACCTTGCTCCAACAGATTACCATTTTTTTCGAAATTTGGATAACTTCTTGCAAGGGAAAAAATTCAACTCCGATGGGGCAGTCCAAATCGCCTTCAAAGATTTTATTGATTCCCGTCTGACTGGTTTTTTTAGTAAAGGGATCAATGAACTACCTATGAGATGGCAAAAGTGCATAGAAAATAATGATTCATACTTTGATTAATTAAATATATTATATTAAAAAATATTCGACTTTTTGTTCCTCCCATACAAAACGCCAATTTCATATGTAAGGACCTAAAATATAAAATTCTCGTGTCACAGTTTTCGTTTCCGTACTCCTCCGAAACGGCTTGACCGATTCTCATGAAATTTTGTGAGCATATTCAGTAGGTCTGAGAATCGGCCAACATCTATTTTTCATAACCCCCCCCCATTTTTTAACTGCGCGCGGACGGAGTCGCGGGCGACAGCTAGTAGTTGAATATAAATTAACAATTTATAAAATTCTTTTCCGATATCTTAACGCCATCTATTATACAAGTGTTTAAATAAAACTTGGACGTGTTAAATTTATTCAAAGTATCACCATGTTTTTGCCAAATTCTTACCTTACACTTAAATTTAAATTATAAAAAGAAAGGAATTCCTTAGTTCGATAATAGTGAAAAGGATATTTTAATTTTATAAGAAAGTAATCATAATTGTTTATGTTTCATTCAAAATAAAAACACGTGAGACTCCTAAGTAACGCACATACATATATATAGATGGCGCTTTCAGATATTCCGTACTTTATAACTAAGGGAATGGGAGTCTCACGAGCATTTGTGAAGCGATTTACGAGACTGAAAACACAATAATAAATATAAAAAAACAATAAAATACTCAAGAGATTAATTTAAATTACATTTACTCTGACAACGATCTCAAACTGACCTAAAACATGTGGGTATCTAATCTGGAAATTCTCAATAGGTTTAAAGTTTTTAATTAATAAACAAATTCAATACAAATCGTCTCATTAACTTTACCTAGAAAATAGTTGGGATGCCTGTAACATCAACAGTGCCAGCTTTTTGTTTTCCATTTTCAGTGTTTGTGAACGAGAGATGTAGATGTCGCTGTACAATTCTTTTTTTATATAAAACGCGGTGTTGAAAATCTTTCACTGGGAATGACCAGGGCGGGCCGCGGTTTAGAAATCATACTTACCTGGCGTAGGGGCTACCGTGATCACGAAGGCGGTTCCCCCAGGGCGAGGCCCCTCCATTGCACTGCGGTTGGGTTGACCCCTGCGATTATCCCTAATGCGGATAACTCGGACGCGTAATTTTTGGTAGTGGGGACTGCGTACGCGCCGTCCCCCCATTATTAAATCCAGGTTTAATCCATTGTTCAGGTCTATGCGACTAGGCATAGATGTCCTGTGGCTAATTCTTTGCTATGGCAATATGGAAAGTTAACACAAGTCAAAGTTATAAAAACTAGATAAAATTTCTCTTCCTTAATACTATTTTTAGGGGTGATGCAATAATAACACTATATTTACTGTATGTAATTTATTAATATTAAATTTTTCATACACTAATATAATTAAAATTGAAACATAAAAATATGCAACACACCGATATGTAATTAGGACCAACATACAAGTTATACTAATTTTTTACAAACATATTTCATACACGCACATGTGATAAAGAAATAATTTTTAAATAAATCTTAGTTTTTATGCAATAAAATACAAACATGTTCTTTTATAGAAGGAAAAATATAAGTACATGTAGGGTTGCCAGGTCGCCAAACCTAGCCGGACAGACCAGCCAGTTTGGCCGGACATTTGGGTAGAAAGGTCACTTTATATTATTTAGAATTTTGACTCAGTATTAATAGGTACTCTCGTTTTGGAAATGTAAAAAGCCTAACAAAAGCCGGGCAACCGTTTACTTTGCCGGACACGCAATCAAAAAGCCTACCTATGTCCGGCTTTAACAGGACGCTTAGCAACGCTAAATACATGTAATAATTTTTAATTTTTTAAATATCCACTTGTTATTTGCTTTAGATTCATTGCATAATGAATTTATTATTATATGGATTCATATTTATTAAAAGTATTAAGTTTGTTTATACATTTTAGGTCTAATACACTATTATTATGGAAAAAAAATTTTTACTATTCAATTTTCTGAATTATTCTACTATGTAACAAATTTTTTCTTAATATGTACATTTATAAATAAATTAATCCAAAAGGAATTTAGACAAATCGACACATATCTACTGTAAAATTGAGAACCATAATATATAAATTTAAAACACACAACAGTCATTTTAAATTTAAATCTAAGCCTATTGAATTATATGTTCCTATCACCTAAAAATAACTATTTAACTAACACTTGCTTTACAATATTATAAATATTGAAGACAATATTAAAATTACCTACTATATTGTTAGTGTTATAATTATAAAAATACTAGCTGTCTCCTGCGATTCCGTCTGTGCGGAATTATAAAAAAAACTTGTCATTAAAGACTATATTCTACATCTGTGCTAAATTTAATCAAGATTTGTTCAGCCTTTCCGGAGATATCTTCAAACAAACATCCATCTAAATTTACACATTTATAATATTAGTAAAGATAACTGCAGCTAGTATTTATATAACTTTGGGTACTTTCATTACCTTAAATACTTTAGTTTTTATTTTTTTATTATTAAATTTAATTAATTGAAACAAACATACAGAATTTAATTTATATTATTGTAAGTTTATTAAAAACATCAACTATGACACCAATATTAAAATTAATATTTATTATATGACACATTTTCAATCGTATGTTTCTTGAGTTTATGTTTTTTAAGATATTTTGAATCTATAAATCCTTCACCACATATCGAGCAAACATACGGTCTCTCACCTGTATGTGTACGTAAATGTACAACTAAATTACCTTTCAACGCAAAGAATTTCATACAAACAGAACATCCAAACTTCTTCTCTCTCGTATGAGTCAATTGATGAGTCCGGAGATGTGTTTTAGTTTTAAACCTTAAAGGACATAATTGACAAGGGAACGGTCTTTCATTTGTATGTACACGTTCATGCATAGTCAGCATCGCTTGACTGGCACAACTTTTACCGCAGATATGACATTCAAATCTTTTAATATTTCTATTTCTCATAATTTTCTGAGTATCGGAGAACTCACTCTCAACTATATGAGTACTTTCAATATGTTGTTCTAATGCGGACTCTAATGAGAACATTTTCTTACACAACGAACAAGCATAACCTAGAACTTTGCCTAGATTCGTTGTGATTTCCTGTTTAACCGTCTTCATTAATTCCTCTTTGGCTTTTATCACTTTACTTTTACTGCATTCATCGAAATCACGATGTGTTGTTAATGCTTCTTTAGTTTTAAATGTCATATCGCATTGGTTACATGAAAATGCATTCAAATGATTTAAACGATGCGTTTGCATTGTTATCTTTTGGTGGAATCTTTTTAAACAGATATCACATTCAAATTCCCTTATATCATTATGTATCATCATGTGACGTTTCAGATTATGTTGGTTAGCAAATGTTTTGAAGCAAACATTGCAACGAGGTTTATTATTGTGAACATATTTAATATGTTGAGTTAATGAATTCCTTCTAATTAATTGTTTACAAAAAGGACAAGTAACTACTGGTCCTGTAACGTTATGTAACAACATATGACCTATCAATATCTCTGATGTTTCAAATCCTTTGCCGCATAAATTGCATAAATGTTCACCGGCTGGATTATGTTGGTGCTGATGTTGTTCATATTCATCCAGGTTCTGTAATTGTTCACCGCAATCACATACAAATGTACCATCTTCTTGTTGCATCACCGTTGTTATCTCGCTGTCATCAGCATATTCTATCACCAATTCGGAACCATCACATTTCAATATTTGGAACTGTGAGGAATCATCACCCTCGCATAATATCACCTCCTCCTGTGTTGTTACACCTTCATCATCTTCAATTGAAATGTACTGTTGTCCAGATAAATATTTGACATGTTCCTTTTTAACCATCAAAGTCCTTTCGTTACCCGAACTGGTTAATATTTTAATTAAATTGGAATTCTTTGATATTTGTCCCATGTTTTGTATTTCATTAGAATTATTTTCCATTTCAATTGCATCTTGAGACTGTGTTTGTATTAAATGAGGTAGTAATTGATTTTCATTTTCAGTTTCATCAACGTGCATATCTTCAAAGTTATTATCATTATCCTGACTTTCTTCATTCTCTAATATCGTTGCAGGAACTCTGTCAGATACTTTGGAGTTAGTTAGCAAAAAAGAATCGATGGAATCTTCGAAATGTGTATCTTGATTTTCATTTTGTTGTTCCTCTTCATTTACCTCTTCATTTTCTGGTTCGTTTATTTCTTCTATTTTAATATTACTTTCTGCTAATTCTTGATTTTCAATAGCTTTTTTCTTTTCATCATCAATTACTAGTACATAATAATAATCATCATCATCATCAACGTCAATGGGTTCAGATTTGATTATACCCTCTAGCTGTTTCATAGTTTCATTATCAACATCAACTGCACCTTTCTTCTTCTTATGTTTCTTATGACTTGTTGTTTGTTCTTCCTCTGCCTCCTTCAGCAAGTCCAGTTGATATCGTAACTCTTTATCCATTTTCAAACATTGTTTACGGAAATGATATGCAGAGTTTAAAATGGAGTAGCAATCCTCACAGAGCTTCTGTGGCAATCCATCGTCTTCTTTAACCTGAAATTGATTGAAAAATACCAATTAATAAAAAAAAAACAATGTGTTCATAATTAATTTAAAGGTTTTAATTTTAAATAGATTAGATAGACAATAATTATTGAACAATAACAACATAATTCACGTCTATAACCCAATGGGGTAGGCAGAGAGCACAAACTTCCATATAGTGCAGTACTGACACAGCTCTCTCGGTTTTTACACATTCTTACATTTACTAATATTATTTAGGTATAGTATTATCTAGTAATACTAGCTGTCGCCCGCGACTCCATCCGCGCGCAGTTGAAAAAAACTTAATAGGGGTATGAAAAATAGATGTTGGCCAATTCTCAGACCTACTGAATATGCTCACAAAATTTCATAAGAATCTGTCAAGCCGTTTCGGAGGAGTACGGGAACAAACATTGTGACACGAGAATTTTATATCTAGTAATATTATTTCATATTGATAACAACTAATATGCAATGTAAGTATAGCTAACCTAAATTATTTTACACTAAAATGTTGAAAATACCTATAAGTAATAAAATAATTAATTGCAATTTAATAAGATTTAGTGATGTGAAAGGATATAAAAAAGTAAAACAAATGTTTTGTAACAAATATCAACAATTACAATGCAATTTAAGTTATCACATTTTTGGTTAAAATGTTTTACACCACATTTTACTGAGGAAACACTAAAAACCAACATCATCAACCCAGCGTTGTCCCAATTTAGGGTTGGCAAAGTATGTACTTCTCCTCCACACATCTTAATCATCCGTCATATCTGAATCCACCCCCTTCTTATGCTTATCCTCTATCAAACAATCCATCCATACTGTTTTGGTCTACCTCTACCTTTGTAGTCATCCACATTCAATAAAAAATACAGACACAAACACTAAAATCCAACATTTTATGTTGTCTGTGTAGGAATTTGTATGTAAAATTGTGTGGAATATTTATATGAGAATTGTAAATAAGAAAGATCCATTTTAATTAAAATAACACCTTTAAAATATATATCAGAGAAATAGTTCTGTTTGTATCTGAATGAATTAAAAGTATGCTCTAGAAATGTGCTAGACATTTTATCTTTACAGATACTTGAAATCGGTATACAAATAAAATATGAAAATTGCTTACCTCTAGGGTTGTGACTTCTTGAAACTTGCTATTAACGTTTTGAGCGGAGTCTAACAGTGGTACACCGGAATCGGGAGATAGGCAGCAACGACACAAATTCGCCCAAGCCTCCATCTCATATCACTTTAAACATAATTAACCAATCTAATAAACCTGAAATATGCAATAATTGTTTAGTTGTACACATTGTTTTGACAGTTGTTTGTAAGTAATCAGAGAGTACAATAAAGTGGGTATCCAAAGAGAAAAATTATCTACGGACCTTGGCCATAAAGACGATCTATTCCAAATTATAGACAAGAGACAGAGAGAAGCAAATGGCGCCACGGCACGCGTTGCAACAAAACGGAAGTGCTATTTGGCGGGATGACAGTTGACTTGACATTGTCATGCTTGTGTTGTCATTATGGCAGCTCTGAATAATCGGAAATTAAATTCCGTTTTATGTATGTTTTTTCATCCTTATTTTATAAGAAATTTATTAATAGCAGATGTCATTTTCAAGACCAAGGTTTTATGTATTGATTATTGTAGTCGATAAAAACCAAACATTTGGAAAATCGATATCATTACTAAAACAAAATATAGCTAAATCGATATTACTATTCGATTTGACTTTTATTTTTTTAAGTCGCCCATTCTAATGTTAAAAAGCTAACAGCGCCCTCTTTTAAGCCTTAGTACATATCTTTATCCACAAATTCAAATGCCACATAGATATATAATATACCTGTAGATGGAGTGTTTGGAACACAAAAGTGAGGCGTGTTAGAAGGTCTCTGGCGACTTGTAGCAAGTTGTCTGTGTTGTTATTTTAGGTAAATCGTTTTGGGTTTTAATATGTTTTAGATTAATGTAATAATTATTTTAACAAATATTTTATTCATAATTCTTCGTTTATGTTACAATTGTTGAATTTTAGAACATATTTCATTACACCGGTGCATCACGCACACGTAATAACATGTCTAAAATCGTCTTAAGATTAAACGTTAAACTCGTATTGACACACTCCATCCAGTGTACATATATTTATGATTTGGTTCAAAATTTTCTCGAAACACGTGAGATCAGAGACAAATATTTTTGTACAAATAGTAACAGAAAATGTGTTCCAATATGTAAGAGAACTGTGTACAAAACTCGATTATGGCAAAATATAGAGCATTTAGCGGCAATGTTTGCCATTATATCGTAGTGGGGCCATTATGGCGGCGCAACAGCCTTCGTTATGAGGCTATTTAAATGCGTACTAAAGTACAGATAGCGCGGATATTTGTTATTGCGTTAAATTTTATGGAAACCAACATGTTACGGTAGCCTAGCTGAGTTGGGTCATTTAATAATAAAGTATCGTTTTTCCTTAATAAGACTAACATTTAAAGATGTTACTATCGTACTCAGAGTCGTTAAGTGGTCGATTAGAGTGCCTCTACGTTTAGTTTTAGTATTTAATTCTGCTCTAATCAATTGATTAAATGAAAAATTAAAGTCTCCATTTTTTCACAAATGTTAGGATAGTGAAAATGCTACGTAGGCTTTTAAATCGATCAGGAAATTACGCGTTCATTTCCTATTGGAATTTCGCAGTGCGTTGTTCAAAAAGTAGGACGAGGAGAGAATGTTCAATTTGTGCGACGTCAAAATTACTCTTTAGCAAGCACACCGAGCGTCACAACTACTAGTAGTAGGTATTGCTACTAGTAGGCGAACTCATCACATGAGGTTGGAATTTTTAAAAATAGAATGTTTCCAGCTTTAGTAGCGCCCTCGATGTTTACAACGCCATCTTTTATTTCTTTATCCCAGGGGAGGGGTTAATAGGTGTTATATATGTAAGCGCATAATCTATGCGCATTGACGTACGGCTGCTGCGTCTGCCGTCAGTTTGACAAGTACGCGAATAAACGAGTCTGCACTCAGCTAACGGTCGTGTCATTACTCCCTATATCTAACAGTGGCGACGAGGATTCGAAATACCTACATATGAAAATTAAAAATGGCAGTGTCGAATTTCGGTGTTTTATCGTGTTTCGATCATAATGTACATACGTGGAAGGTGTACAAAAGTCGCATAACGTTGTGGTTTATTGCGAACGATATAAATCACTTAAATGATGCGGCGGGAGTGAAGCGACGCGCTATACTGCTCAGTGCGCTCAGCGAGGGTACATACAAGCTGGCAACGGATTTGGCGTTGCCGAAAGAGCTGCAAGATTTACCCTATGAAGACATCCTGGCCCTCCTCGACGCGCATTTTACTCCGAGACACATCGGGTTCAGCGCGCGGCATAAGTTTTACACGGCGGTACAACAACCTGCAGAGTCGCACACACAATGGGCGGCGCGGCTGAGAGGGTTGACGGTGAATTGTGGCTTTAGCAACATGGAGGAAGCCGTAAGGGACCGCTTTGTAATGGGCATGCTGCCCGGCATCGAGAAAGAGGAAATATATGGCAAGGATCTGGCCAGCCTGCCTTTGTCCTTGGCGGTGGAGCTGGCTGAGAACATCAAATGCGCGCGGGCGAGTGTCGCCTGCGCAGCGGCCGCGAGCAGCGTCGGCGCCATCGCACCTACCGACGCTGCGGGTGATATCGGACAATACGGAAAGCAAAGTGTCAGTGTAATCAGTAGTAAAAGGACGAAGCGCCCCGCTTGTGGCAACGTTAATCATAAGAGTGCGGAATGTCATTGTTTTGATTCCAGTGGTAATAAGTGCAACCGAAAGGTTCATGTAAAAAGTGTGTGTAGCAAGGTTAACCTGTGTAAGGTGGAATCAGCCGAGACGGACGAGAGCGACGACGGTGAGTTGTATCATATCCGTTCTTTCACGGGGGAGCCCATGGTGGAGTATATTGAGTTGCATGGGGTTAGGTTAAAATTCGAAATCGACAGCGGCTCTGCCGTGACAGTTATTTCAGAACCCAGTTATAGACGCCATTATAGCAAGGTATCTCTGTGTCCATCGAAAAAGAAATTATTGGGTTACACAGGCGAAAAGATACATTGTTTAGGTGTTATGTCTCAGTCGCCGATATCGTATGGCGGGGTTACCCGCGCCATAGACGTGTACGTAGTACGCGGCGGAGGTCCCGCACTTCTCGGCAGGGATTTTATTTCGAAATTCAATCTGGAACTTGCACCGGTTAAATATTGTGGGTCACCTACTTCAATAGAACAACTTCAGGCTCAGTATTTCAAAACATTTTCCGACACTTTAGGAACTTTTAAAATGTATAAAATTAAGTTATTTTTGAAAGAAAATTCGCAACCGATTTTCTTTAAAGCCCGGCCTATAGCGTTCGCGCTTCGAGACAAAATTACCGAGGAGATTGATAGGTTAGTCGACTTAGGGGTGCTAAAACCGGTAGAACATTCTGACTACGCGTCTCCGATCGTGCCGGTCTTAAAGAAAAATGGTTCCGTTAGGATATGTGCCGACTATGCCGTGACGATAAACAAACAACTCGTCGTCGAGCAATACCCTCTGCCCACGGTTAACGAACTGTTTTCGAAGTTGCACGGCGGCGAACAGTTCACCAAGTTAGACTTGTCGAGCGCGTATAACCAACTATGTCTCGATGAGGAGTCACAGAAGTTGACGTGCATCAACACGCATCGGGGCCTTTATCAGTATACGCGTCTCGTTTTTGGGTTGTCCTCCGCGCCAGCTATTTTCCAGCGCGCCATGGAAACTGTATTGTCAGGGTTAGACGGAGTATTGTGTCTCCTCGACGACATACTCGTTACCGGTCGGAATAAGGAGGAGCATTTGAGTCGCCTAGGTGCCGTGTTACAGAGGCTCGAGGAAGCCGGCCTTACATTGCAGAAGGAAAAGTGTGAATTTTTTAAAGACGAGATCAGCTACCTGGGTTATGTGATCAACAAAAATGGTTTAAAGAAATCGCCGGAAAAGGTTAAGGCGATAATGGATGCACCTAGGCCGACTAACGTAAGTCAACTTCAGTCATTTTTAGGCCTAGCAAATTACTATCGAAATTTTGTACCGGGCGCGTCAACTATACTAAGTCCCTTGTACGAATTATTGAAAAAAAATAGTAAATGGAAATGGTGCAAGGTCCACTCAGACGCGTTTCTTTCCATAAAAAATAGTTTAGCATCGGATTCGGTACTAGCTCACTTCGATCAAAAGGCTAAACTTATTTTAACTGTGGATGCGTCCCCCACAGGCCTCGGCGCGATTTTATCGCAAGTAGGAGGGGACGGTGCCGAGCGGCCGGTCTCGTTTGCATCGCGCACGCTAACGCAGGCGGAGAAACGATACTCGCAGATTCAAAAAGAGGCAACGGCTATAATCTTCGGAGTGCGCCGCTTCCATCAATACTTATACGGTCGATCGGACCCTTTTGTTTTGCGAACCGATCATAAGCCTTTAATTAGCATATTTGGCCCGCATAAAGGCATTCCAGAAGTGTCTGCCAATAGGCTCCAACGATACGCATTATTTCTCAGCGCTTATAACTTCAATATAGAATATGTTCGCAGCGTTGATAACAGCGCGGATTATCTATCGCGCGCGAGCCTGGTGGGGGCGAGCGAGCGCGGCGCGGGGGCCGCGGAAGCAGGGGGCGCGTCGTGCGCAGACGCTGCCGCGGCGCTGTATGATAGGGCCGCGTATGTTTGTTTCGTGGTGGACGGAACGCTACCGATAACCGTCAGCGAGCTGCGACACGAAACATCTAAAGATGTGATATTGTGTCGTGTCGTTAATTACGTTTTAAACGGATGGCCAATTAAAATCGCTGATTTAAAATTAAAAATTTACTTTTTATGTCGTAATCAGCTGTCAGTAGAAAACGGCTGTTTAATGAGAGGACATAAAGTTGTAATTCCTGCGTCCTTACGTAACCGAGTGTTAAGTGAATTACATACGTCTCATTTGGGCATAGTAAAGACCAAGGCTGAAGCTAGGGCTAGGTTTTGGTTTCCGGGAATCGATGATGCAATAGAAAAATTTATAGGATCTTGTGAGGTGTGTAACAAGTTGAGGCCGTCACCGCCACGAGCTAAAATATCGCCGTGGAAATATCCGCCTCAACCATTCTACAGGGTGCACATTGACTTCCTAGGTCCACTGAATGGTCGTTCATACCTGGTGGTCGTAGATGCGTATACGAAGTGGGTTGAGGTATACGATACGAATACTAGTACAAGTTCCAATGCAGTAATCGAACGGTTATACGATTATTTCGCGCGTTATGGACTTCCTAAAACGGTCGTAAGCGACAACGGGACCTGCTTCGCTTCACAAGAATTTTCGAGCTTCTGTGCAAGTAACGGAATTACCCACCTAACGTCACCAGCTTACCATCCCGCTAGTAATGGCCAAGCGGAAAGTTTGGTTAAGGTGGTAAAGAAGGGGATTAAAAGTAGTGTTTTGAGTAGCCGGACAGCAAAAGAAAGTAAGCTACGATTGTTGAAATTTCTGTTTGATTATCGCAACTCAGTACACTCGACCACGGGCTTCTCCCCGGCTGAATTGGTGTACGGGCGGAAACTTAGGTCGCGATTGGATTTATTGAATCCCAGAACACCGCCGTCGTCGTTCGCCGGCCTCACTGATGCTGCAGAACGCAAACAGCGCTCGCAAATAGACGCACATAGGGGGAAAAACATAATTTATTTTTCTCCGGGTGACCAAGTGTTATACAAATTGGTTACGGGTAATAATCAAAAGTCTTCGTGGCTCAGAGGGACTGTAATTAAGAGACTCGGGAAGGTATTATATGTAATACAAGACAATACCTCTTTATGTAAAGTTAAAAAACATAAAAATCAGTTAATGTGTTTCAACGGGTATAATTCGTACACCTGGGATTGTGACGATATAGCAATCGGTAGTCCTGTAGGACAGACTTCCTCGCAACAGCCAGGTGTGGCACAGGACATTACAGTAGGGGCTCAGCTTCAGGGGGAGGGTGAAGAGGCATGTTCGCCTCCGGCCACGCCGCCACTGAACCACCCCAATGTCACACTGACCAGAGGGGTTAGGCGCCCTGTGTTGTTGGATGAGGAAAGTTTTAGTTAATAATGTTTTGTCAAATTATTGTTATTCCAACCATTTTAAGATTGTGATTTCCTATTTTATGTGTATGTATTATTTTGTATATGTGTTTAATATTGTATATTACATCCATCTAGGGGGGGAGGGATGTTATATATGTAAGCGCATAATCTATGCGCATTGACGTACGGCTGCTGCGTCTGCCGTCAGTTTGACAAGTACGCGAATAAACGAGTCTGCACTCAGCTAACGGTCGTGTCATTACTCCCTATATCTAACAATAGGGTTATGTGAGACATTCGCAGACTTGTGGCGTCCCTTTGTGTCCAGCGCCCTGGGCCACTACCCAACAGCGCTACTCTAACGATAGCCCTGTTAATAAACAGTAACTCTATAAATCTCTACCTGTGACAACATTCATTTCCTGTACATTTTATTTTAGATGGAACAATACAATACGTTTGTTTTTAATATCCGTCTCGGAAAGTATTATTTTTGCACTGAATTTTTGATAGCTTAGTTCAAATGCTGTACTGAAATATCCGTCCCGAGATCACATGGTTGGAAGTTATGTAACATCTCCCTGGCATTATCAAACTCACTTGGGTTCGGCGCGCAAGGTTTTATAAACCTTAAAGTTTTGACTTAATATTTGACGTAATTTCTTTTGTATCTTGTATACCAATACGTTCATATTATTACTGTTAATATTTTTTATTTTAAAGCAATAAAATATATTTATATACATTTAATGAAATGTTGGCACCAAAGTCCACTGTCTTTATTTTTTTTTGGTAATATTTATAACTAGCTGTCGCCCGCGACTCCGTCCGCGCGGATTTAAAAAAACGTATTAAGAAGCCTATGTGTTCTTCCAGACTATGTTCTAGAACTGTGCCAAATTTCATCAAGATCCATTGAGCTGTTAAGAAGATACCTTCAAACAAACATCCATCCATCTAAACATTCGCATTTATAATATTACTAAGATGTAAAATATTTTTCAAAAATATCTAAATTGTAATCTTATTTTAATATAACAATGAACAATCTAAACAATACGTGAAAGTTTTCAACACACATGAATTACTTTGGTAGCTTTCAATTTTCCTTTAATCCAAAAATTACAAGACTACAAAAGGAACAATATGGCTTTGTTACTTTCAAACGGTTACCAAATTAGATTAAATATTTTGTTTTACTTACTTACTTCAAAAAAAGGAGAACATTATTAATCTTACTTCTTACTAATATTATAAATGCGAATGTTTAGATGGATGGATGTTTGTTTGAAGATATCTTCTTAACGGCTCAACGGATCTTGATGAAATTTGGCACAGATGTAGAACATAATCTGGAACAACACATAGGCTACTTATTACGTTTTTTTTCATTTCGCGCGGACGGAGTCGCGGAAGACAGCTAGTCAGTTATATCACCGAAACTATTAAAGTTAGATTTTTTTCAATATGTCATTAGGTAACATTATAATTAAAATTTCGTTACGAGTACTTAAAATCTTTTCACCCTGAAAATATTAAATATTCTATTGCTACATTGTAACTTTAAAATCTAATCTATATACATAAAAGAAAGTGGTGTTAGTTACACTATTTATAACTCAAGAACGGCTGAATCGATTTGACTGAAAAATGGTGGGCAGGTAGCTTAGAACCAGGAAACGGACATAGGATAATTTTTACCCCGTTTTCTATTTTTTATTCCGCGCGGACGGAGTCGCTGGTAAAAGCTAGTTACAAATAAAAATGTTAAAATAAATGAATTATTTCCTTAATTAAAGTTACAAATAAGACATTTAAGTAAGAGGTAATATATCTCTAAATTTCATTTCCGTTACCCTGCAAGCTATTAACGTCGTTTTCAAATTGAAACGGATCTTTGCCGGATATCTCCGGGAAATTCTATTTGATGTATGGATAAATTTTATAAGACACCATTTAATGAAGAATATGTTACATACATATTATTACTAGCTGTCGTCCACGACTTCGTCCGCGAGGAATTAAACAAAAACTTTATAAATAGCCTATGTGTTCTTCCAGTTTATATTCTACATCTATACCAAATTTCATCAAGATCCATTGAGCCGTTCCGGAGGTACCTTCAAACAAACATCCATCCATCCATATAAACATTCGCATTTATAATGTAAGTATGTAAAATTATATCAAACTAGCTGTCACCCGCGACTCCCTTGGCGCGGAATTTAAAAAATCTTATTTAGAAGCCTATGTGTTCTTCCAGACTATTTTCTACATATGTGCCAAATTAAATCAAGATTCGTTGAGCCGTTCCGGAGATACCTTCAAACGTCCATCCATCTAAACTTTCGCATTTATAATATTAGTAAGATAGTGTGTTGAATATGTTCTATGTATTTGTCTGGTGGGTTTATTGTACTCTAATGTGCCCTTCGTATACAAGGCACCATACATTTTCGAAACCCAGCGATTACAGTCATTAACTGACATACGCAATACAATGTAATAGAGGTCTAATGTGAGATTCGCTACATAATTCAAGATGGCGAATCAAATCTACACATGACATGTAGTCATTATGCCTGTGCTGACCGAATAGAACACTTGCGTCAATTCAACGTTGTGTGTACGAAGGGCTTTAGATCAAGTCATCTTAAAATGTGAAAATTAATATTGTATGGTTGCATCGCTAGAATCGGGATGCTCGCGTTCCGTGAAGGTTGTCGACGCGCTATGTGTACAAATCTCTGACATCGTAATGCGTGAGTCGCCTAGCGATTAAATTGCCTCGTGGACGAAGGGCCTAAGTCGTCATTTTTGGCATATTTTTTTGGAGTGTTTAACGGATATAACAAGCTTTATATAACAAAGGATCAGTACAAATTACGTTTAAAATATGCTTTTTTTTATAAGAGAAGGGGGCAAACTATAATTAGCCGTAGAGTTTCAAAAAAATTTTGTAACTAAATAATACTAAAACAGAACAGAAAATGTAAAAAAAAAAAACATCTATTTTTCCTGCATATTAAAAACGAATAAATGTATACTGTTCAAACTCATATTTAAATGCCACCAAACGTTATGTGAGGACACGTCCGAAAAAAAAATGTGTTCAGTATAACAACGCAACGTTTAAAATATACTGTGAACGTGACAAAGGTTGAAGAGTGTTAATTTTATTACACGTTAAATTTAACAAGCGTTGCGTGATAGACGGGTTTATAGTCAGTTTCCATTGTCGCGAAACTCGAACAAAACTTGTGAAAAAACAAAAGATATACGACAAGAGGACTAGAAATGGGCTGTAATTCTTAAACATAAAATTGCAAGTAGAGACTTATTAATATTATAAATGCGAATGTTTAGATGGATGGATGTTTGTTTGAAGGTACCAACTGAACGGATCAACAGATCTTGATGAAATTTAGCATAGATGTAGAACATAGTCTGGAAGAACACATAGGCTACTTATTAAGTTTTTATTAATTCCGCGCGGACAGAGTCGCGGGCGACAGCTAGTAATTAATATAAATGAAATTTAATGTAAGATTTTTATAATGTTATTTATTGTTCAACTATTTTAGGGTTAATTGAAAATCCGACGCAGCATATATCGAATGAACACCTTTTCCATTAAATAAATGAATGTCTTTCTTTCTTTCTTCCTAAACACACATCTAACTAATCTATTTCAAATAAAGATTTAGAAATTCCTTCCACAAATTAATTCAGGTCCATAGAAATTTACACTTCAATTAATATAATTGACGTTAAATTGTCGAATAATCCAAAATCCGGATTTAAATTGTATAATGACACTCCGTTAAGTTTTAATTGTTAACCTGAGCTCTTAGTGGGGTTTTATTGTCACAAGGGTCGACTCAGACATCTCATTAATTCTCGGTCTTACTCCTACAAATTACAATTAATTATAGTAAATCATCTTAGTCACGGATAGCTTACTCAATGTTGAGTTAAATTTAAAATTTTACACTTCAGTGTTTTGTTTTAGTATTTATAAGGTGACTAGCTGTCGCCCGCGAGCACACCTTCTGCGCGGAATTAAAATAAAAACTTAATTAGTTGCCTATGTGTTCTTCCAGACTATGTTCTATATTTATGCCAAATTTCAGCTAGATCCTTTGAGCCATTCTGGAAATATCTTCTAACAAACATCTATCCATCTAAACATTCGCATTTATAATATTAGTAAGATAAACGCTCTTTAACTATTGTTGCAGTGATTGAATGAATTTAAAAATTTGTTTCAAATTTACTCGATCCAAAGATGGTAATGCCGATCGAAATGTAGGCAGAGAGTAAGATAGTTTAGGATAGGAACATTTCAGTTATAGTTAGGTATTCGTATCTAAATAAGATGGCGAGCGTCGATAGCTCAAGGGTTAAGCACTTGACTTGCAATCTGCATATACTGGGCTTGAATCCCGCCATATACCAATGTGTTTTTCGATTTACATATGTACATCTATCCAAAGTTCTTAAAGTGAATGAAAACATCGCGATGCACACATATCTGCGAAGAAAGTAAATGACATGTTGAAGTCAACCCGCACTGGGCCAGCGTTGATTATGGCCTAGTCACCCCCAACTTTGGGTAGGATCCGACCTCCTCAGTGGGGACGTACAGTGAGCTGATGATGATCAGCCAAATAAAAAATAACACAATTTATTTAGAAATAACAATCTAAAAGTTTGACGCATATTTATTAGGTTATACGTAATATATTCCATTTATTATAAATTTTCTTCGTTATCCTCGTTTCGCATACTTCCTGACGTGCCTTACGTTACGGATACATTAATTAGAAAATAATCTAAATATTGGAGTACTTTATGAATGGTATTTTTATATAATACTTGAAAGTTTTTCGATGTATATATACTCGTAAATAAGTTAATTGTATTGTTATTATGTATTTAAGTTGAAAAGGCCTCTCTCCAATCCATTTAAACATTTGCATTTATGATATTAGTAAGATTGACACTTTGAATTAACGAATTGTTGAAAAATTTATTTTAAGAAACATATCACAACATAGTTAAATGAAAAATGGTATCGTTAAAATAAAAGTAGCAACAGCAAACAAAAATTCTTTTAACCTACAGTTTAGCTACGTAGCGACGGCGTAGCGATTGCTATGGCGTAGCAGGCGGCCATATTAAAAGCAAACACCGCTGTCATAACGGCTATTGATCGGAACTCTCCGCTCAACGTGAAGCCTTATTACAAATAAAATTATAAACAATATTTATTTAAGATTTTTAACGGAATACGAAAGCTATATCTGAAAATATTTATTTTAGATTTGTTACTGAATTCGAAAGCTTTTATATCTCAAATTTTAGATTATATACACGTATAAACAATTATATATGTTCCTGGATATTTAAATTCTCTTTTTTCTTCATGAGCGAAATGCTTTATGCATACGTCGTGACTTGCGGGGGATATGGTAGTTATGTGGGATTCTCTCTACCATAGAGAGCTTACCCACTTAACTCTGTTTCTCCTATACGAACTCTTTCGCTTTTGTCGTGACCTCCCCTACTCTAAACTCTCATTATCTTTTTTTTTCCTAACCGTTTTCGCTGATGATACATTTGCAACAAAAAATAGAAATGTGTTTGCCATTTTAAAAGCATCAGTGTTTCTAAACGTTTATAATCTAAAAATACAGTAAAATATTACTCTTAAAATTTGCGTAAATATTATTACTCTAAAAATGAGACTAAAAACTTAAAAAAATATTACTCTAAAAATTAGAGTAAAAAATATTACTCAAAAATGAGAGTAAAAATAATACTCTAAAAATGAGAGTAAAAAATATTACTCTAAAATGAGAGTAAAAAATATTACTCTAAATATTAGAGTACGATATATAACAAAGTGTTCGTTGTAAAAGTGAAAACACTTAAAAAGTTTCCCTCTAGCGACCCCCTGTTGATTCTCGACAGTTTCAATAAACTTTCCTCAAACACTTCCACTCAGTGTAATAAACTTTTATAACCGATGTGGCTTTCAAACCACAAACTTATAGTTTATTTCTTCTTCATATACTTTGTTTATAGATCTTTAAAGATACTGTTAATTAAAAGAAAGTTTTGTCTATTGTTCTTATTACTGTGCGTTTCGATTGGGCTGAAACTTGTATTTATACATATTTTCATCCCGCACATTCTCTTTGTAAAAACAGAGACGACAATATGTGTTAAGAAGCGGTTGAAACCAGAGTTGAGACAGTTTTTGTGACGTCATTTTTTTTGCAATTATAAAAAATTGTTACTATACATATAATAAAATAAGAGTGTCTGTTTGTAATAAATAGTCATATTTCGTACACATGATGTATTTGCGTTGTTGAGAACGAAAAGCTTATTTTTTAATTTTCTAGCTATCTTTCTGTCTGTCCGTTTGTTCCGTGTAATCTCCGAAACGGTTGGACGAATTTTGAGGGGACTTTGACGGGAAAGTAGCGTTTGAATGCCTGCTTATTATCGGATACTTTTTATTTATTCTGCGCTGATGAAGTCGCGGGCAACTGCTAGTTAAATATAAGATTTGTATTCATGACAAATTGTAACAGTTTTAGATTGCCGTAATGTCTAATGAATATTTTACATAGATTTAATTTATTTCGGACCACAATATTAAATATTAAACATAATAATACTAAAAAAAGCGCGAGTATTATACCAACTTGGTGCACTCACACACACACATTTGAGGTGCTTAAACTATCATTGTGTTTACGACGTCTCGTAGCATTACGATGTAGCGAGGTTCAACGTAGATGGCGCTTGTGATGCATTATGTATAGAGACGTGACTGAAGAGACGCTTAAGATGTGTTCTCTTGAATAGATATTTACTTTGAGCGGAATAACTTTATATATAAATTGTATATTTATTGATATGTATTTATATGAATATTATAACTCTAGTATGATAACGGCCTCTACTCCGTTCTCCGTCCAAATATCCTTTGTGTTCTTCCAGACAATGTTCTATATGTGTGCTAAATTTCATCAAGATCTATTGAGCCTTACCGGAGATACCTTCAAATTTAAAATTAAAAGCGAAAGATGCTCAAAAATGCAAATTTAAAACTAAAAGCTAAAGATTTAAAACTAAAAAAGAAATCCACTTTTTTAATATTTTTTTTATCTTGAGAGCCAAATAGTGTTAATATTGCTTGTCACTTATACAAAATGCGTATATTATTTTTCGTTGGAACGCTCAAATATTGCAAAGTAACGTTATGGTAATAACGAGCCTGGTTTTGCCGCAAACATTAATTTTGTTATCGAGTTTTATTCATGTCATAGACCCAAAGTGTTAGGCGTATACCTTTTCAATTATAAATTGATAGTCGAATACCAAAAATTACAGAGATTAATTTATAAATAAGGTTAGTACTTTTTAAATTTTAAACAAAAATGTGGTTTTCAAATCGTTTGTATGATTATGTGTGTTATGTTAATGTTACATTATAACGTTTTTTCCAGTGGAAATTTTTGTCCGGTTCTTTTTTTTTTCAATAGTTAGTACTTATCGTATGGTACAGTTTAAATTCGGTCAAGATCTGATCAGTAGTTTTTCAGATAAGTCTACTAATTAATCAATGATTTTAAAGTAAGATTGTAGAAAAAAATCAGTAGCGTTTACCATTTGGGTCATTAATTTCGCAGTACAAGGAAAATCAATTAAGTTATTAGAAGGAAAAAACTGGCGTTTTGAAAGTAAATAAAAGGAATTTTGGAACGATAAAACTCTCAGATTTTTCCTTGTGAATGGATATTTAGTTAAAGTTATTTGAGACTTTTTAAGTAAGCGGACTTTGTCAAAGTTTTATTCAAGTAAATGTATTCATTAATCAACTAAAAGTTATCGATTATTGAGTTAGAAATAGACCGATATTAGATATCTATATATATAAAAGAAAGTCGTGTTAGTTACACTATTTATAACTCAAGAACGGCTGAATCGATTTGACTGAAAATTGGTGTGCAGGTAGCTTAGAACCAGGAAACGGACATAGGATAATTTTTACCCCGTTTTCTATTTTTTATTTCGCGCGGACGGAGTCGCGGGTAAAAGCTAGTATTAGATAAAGATAAACCTATATTAGATAAGTACCATTAGTTACCTCTGACAAAACACTTGGACGAAAACATATTGTCTGTCTCTTTTTATTATAAAGACAGAATGACAGAAAGAAAGAGGACAAATATGTTTTTGTAAGTTTATGACATTAAAAATCCACAGATTACGGAGTAATATTCATTATTTACAAATTACCACCAGTGTTGGCACCGACTAGTTTCGATCCCATCTGAGGCCGACTAGCTTCGAGCCTATCGGGGGCCGATTAGTTTCGAACCCATCCGAATTATACCATTCCCACTCACGGCTTAAAACTAGTCGGTACCGACACCGAACAAATATACGTGAGTGTTTCGCCATTTATATATTACTTAACAATAACATTTTAAAATATAAATTATATTTTTACAAGTTAACGTATGATTTTTTAATTATTTTCCAGTGGAATATATTTTTAATTAAAACATTTCGTGATTGCGTGAGGTGTCAATGTGTGTTCAATTAATGCTATGCGTTCGATACATTCCTCCGGGAAATGTTGTTTAATTTTACAAGGTTGTGTTCGGTTTTACTGCGAGTTTCACATTCCACAAAATATAGTTATCTTTTTTTTCAAATAGAATGAATGTAATGACAAAAGGTAAATAAGGTTTATTTAAAAAAAGGTTATATTATTGTAGGGCATGGTAGATTAACTTTACGTTATGTTATAATAAAATGCTCTCTTCGTTTAGTTGATATTTTCGTTATTGCTCAAACTAAATAATTTCAAGCAATCGTACATTATTATAGAAGTTATTTAGAAACATAATTGTATACCTTTTTAAACTTCTAAGCTAGAGGTCGCTGTTAATAAAAGTTTCTCAAGACCGAGGCAATAAAATACTAGACTGTTATTGCGAGCTTATTAAAAGCTAAGATAAAGTTTTCATCGAGCTTTCGATCATGTTTTTCATTCGCTTAAGTTGCATTGCAAAGAAATAAGATTTAATGGCTACCAATGGAAAGGGAGACCGAAGAAAGTAGGGATTGATTGTGTGAAAGACGATATACCACGATAAGAAGGTTACTAGACTAGCCTATTTGGTAATTTTTCATTAGACTAAAAAATAGGAAATCTGCATTATATTTTAGATTAGTCGATAGTACTTTAGTGCTCTCGTATGTACGTCACTAACTAGGTTTGAGGTAAACATTGACCGTTGCTTTAATAAATTATAAAGGCGAGCCTCGTTTAGGAATTAAGCAAACATTGTGGCAGCTTATTTCGGAGGCCATTTTAATATGATAAGAGTATTAGGGAGGTATATATTCTTGTTTTTATGGAAAGAAATAGGCTTAGACGTTAAGCTACTTACAACTTAATGTAAACAAGGTACAAAAAGTAAATATAACAATGCTGATAATTCAATGGTTAAGTTCCGATCCCATTTTTATCCTATTTTGAAATATTCTAACGTTTTTTGTTCTAAAATTAAATCCTGCTTATACTTTCTTGGACTGGTTAAAACAATGTCAGTAATTAATTACATCAAAATTCAACAACTTAATTTTGTAACGGCGGTCTTTTACAATACAATAAATATTATTTATATTTTTGAAGTTAGAACGACACAATTGCTTCCCTCTTTTCAAATTTCGATTACTTAATTATTGTTTTAATGTCAATCGAACGTCGCGTCGTTACAATGTTACACCAGTGAAATCTTTTTGTTTTCAAACACTAAGGCTGTTATAAAAGATCGAACGAAAAATATGAATATTTAATTATAACTGAATTCTAAATAGAATTCAGTTATAATTAAAAATTTGTAAATACAAATTTTTGAAGTCCATGGTTTAAAGCATTCACCTCACTGTGAAGCTGACAGATGTCAAATGTGACCTATTAAATTGGCCAACCTAAATATTTTGTAGAATTAAATAGAAAATAAAGCCGAACGCCTTTCACACTTTTTCAAAATGGCCGACGTCGATTCCACAACGTCTACAAGACTGTACACTACAATTATTGTTACAGATAATTTTCACATAAGTACACTTGAAAAGTGACGCGGGTTGCGGTGATGTTATTTTGTCCGGAATAACTTTAGTTTACCCATGTCTTGTCTAAATTCCAATTGTTCAAATTTGACGTTAAAATGTTGGTACTATCTTGACAATAGTTGGAATTAAATGTTCCTATTTAACTCTAAGTTTGCATTGCTGAAAACCCGATTATTATTTCAGTTTTGACAAAGGAAATGATAGGAATAACTTGCTTTTGTATTCCTACCACGATTGGCCCTTTATTTACGTTAGTGACCACGAAAATGTGAAGTCCAACATTCGTCTAACAGCGACATACTGCTGGTAAGACTACCACTGTCTTCATAACATTTTTCAGCTGTTCGTATCCGATTTTAAGTTTATAATCGCTCGTATAATTTAAGTCGCCTTAAAACTAACTAAACAAATGATTGTGTAACTAATTCGGTGCAGTCTGGCGAGCGGATAACGATACTCTGGCATCGATCCAGACGTGTTTATAACAATGCAATGTTATTGCTACCACATAATGCTTGCATTGTTTGAATGCACTCCATTTGAACTGTGCCATGCCAGCTGTTGAATCGACCCGCTTTAAAATGTACCAGAACTACAGAGATAAAAGACAGACTATAAATGTATTCTTAGAAGTACTAGGAATGCAGGGCACGAGTAGAGATATTCCTATATGTACCAGGACTACAGAGAAAGTAGACTATAGATATATTCTCAGAAATACCAGGAGTACAGAAATAGAGTAAGAGATATTTTTTGAGGTAGGATGTAATTGAAAGATAATTTATTGATAGCATATTTTTCCTTCTGAAGCATATTCATTTATAAATTCAATGACTTCACTTATTATTATAAAGTAGCTTTTACCCGCGACTCCGTCCGCGCGGAATAAAAAAAATGCACACAAGATAAAGTTCCTATGTCCGTCTCCTAGTTCTAAGCTACCTCCCCATTAATTTTCAGCTAAATCAGTTCGACCGATCTTGAGTTATAAATAGTAAAACTAACACGACTTTCTTTTATATATATATATATAGATTAAAAAATTGTAGCTGTAAAAGTTATTCTTATTTATTTACTCCGGCGAATACAAAGCATAAAATACGCATGGCTGTGCACCAGCTTTTAGCAAAATTGTTCATATTAATTCACAAATGTCTTTAAGCTTTAATTTATTTAATGGCTAAATATTATTTTCAATAATAACTTCACACGATATTGTACATTTCAAATCGAATACTGGCATACAATTAAAAATAAACGCCATCTATTGTGATAAAATGGCATAAATATAAAACTAACTTTTAGCAATAAATAAAAGACTAACGCGTACTTAATTACTTCAATATGTTGAAACGCTTGAAGCAACAGTCGTTATGTTGAAGTTATGGCCTATATTCCAACCAAACGATCTATTTGCTATGTCGGAAAAAATGTGGGATTTTTTTACAGTCAGTATATGTATAAAAATGTGAACATCTCGTACAGTGTAAGAATTACATAACACTTTATTTAATTGATAGAAAAGAAGTTTTTACGGATTCCTTTGTGATTACCAATAGTCAAAATTGCTGGATCGAAATCTTATACTAATTGTAAATTCGGTATACCATATAGTCAATCGACCTTTTTCATTTTAAATATCAGTGTTTCTGCCCCATGGCAAAGAAACATACAGCTGAGCAAAGGCCCTATCTGTTCTGCATTGCAACGCTTAGTTATAATTTGTTTATTATTATTATTATTATTTTTTATGTACATTACTTTTCGTGTCCTTAGTTTTAATTATATTAGTGATCTTTAGGTTTTATTTTCTTTTATTGTTTTAATTGTATTATAAGTGTTGTAATGTCTTTGAACGGATTAAATGTCTTATTATTATTATTAAATGTCTTATTAAATACAGTGTAAATTCTTTATAACGTTATCCTTTATAACAATAAACTCCCTGTAACGTTGAAGTGAGCCCAACTTGGTTGGTTTGCGTTAAAACCCACATATTGAAACACTCTTTATAGCGATACACCATTCTCTATTACGAAGAAATGTGGTCATATTTGTAGACACTAAATATTACCGGTATTATTGTTTATGTTATGTTATCTTGTTAATTTGCTTGTTTTTTGTTCACTCCATATAACGACAACTCTCTATAACGACAAAAATGCTCAGTCCCTTGAGTTTCGTTATAAAGAGTTTACACTGTATTGTAGTAATAAAAGAAAATTAGTTTGATTTTCATTCTAAAACAATATTATTTATAACGAAATTTTAAAAAGTACTTACTGTACATTTCTTTGCAAAGTGAACGAATCGTGTGTAGAAAGAGTTGTGAGGGGCGTTTATCGTGACAGCGTTCGCAAACAGAGCTTGTAATAGTATGTAATCACATGATGTATACCTTGCTATTTCCTAACAGAACCTTACTTAGAAACATATAGTTACTTATATAACTTAGAAATATATAGCTCTAACACCGGGATAATAAGTACTAAGTGTAGGTCTCTCACGCACTCAAGGTCATAGAGTGGGTACTAAATCAGATAGGGAAACAATGCACTCACCTCACAAAACCTCAATAAACTATGATTAAAGAATAAAAACTTGAAAAAAAAAAAGGTTTTGTTCAGTTTTTGTTTATTAAAAGAAATAATAATTAAAAAAAAAACTTGAGAGGTGTCAAGGGACACCCGGATGGAACGAAGTTCCTTTCAATTAATTAGTGAAGGAACCAATGTTTATTCTATGAATAAAAAACTTAAATCTTCACAAGAAGTACATTTTATTTCTATGAATTTTCGTTATATATTGTCACGTCGTTGCCATGGTGAAGTAGCGCTCATTCGTCTATAGCAAAAAGTGTCGTGACAACTTTTCGTAAGAATTTTTTCTGTCTAGCCCTCTTTCACAAGGCGCGATAAGGAACTTCGTTCTTTGTGTGCTCTTAATACCGCTCAGCTTGAGTATTACACTCAAACAAATCCATAAATATTTTTTCTAAATGGCTTTTGGATTAACATTAAATATTTAAGTAACTTAGATATAATTACGATTTAACGACTTAAGCCTCCTTTTCACTTGGAAAATACAATCCAGGCCATATTAAAGTTACGTCACAATCCGGGTCCGCAAATCCTAATGTCCCCCTTGGGAGGTATAAACAGTCCCTGAATGTGTAATTTCTGGTCCGAACGACATTTCATTGGCCAAGCAGGATTAAAAATATATTTATTTATTTATTTATTTATTTATTCTTTAGCACTTTTATAAGTACAAGGAGGACTTAATGCCTAAAGGCATTCTCTACCAGTCATCCGGTATATGAGAGGAAAGTATAATTATGTGCAGGGCAGATATGAATTGAAGATACTATTTTACTAATACAATATTATGTAATACAGTAATATATTAGAAATAAATAGGTATAAATAAAATATTGTATATAATATTGATAAAACATTGTACATGTAGAAGAAAAAGAATAAGATAAATAAAAACTCTAGATTAATAAGTACAATAATAAGCGATAACAGCGAGAAGGCTACTTATGAATGGAGTCTCATAACATAATGATGCCGAATCAGGCGCTTGAAAATAATTTTGGAGGAGGCTCTTTTAATGTTAGGTGAAAGATCGTTCCACAGTCTAACAGCTGTCACAGAGAAGGATTTATCCAAGAAGGACGAGTGATGAATAGGCGCGGATAGTGAGAGATTATCAGAGGACCGAAGAGAAAGCTCGTGATTTTCACACAGAAATTTGAAGAAGTCTTTTAAATAAGTGGGGTAATTTGTATCATTTAATACTGAGTAAAGAGTGCAGAGAATACGAACGTTCCTACGTTCTCTGATGGGCAGCCATTTTAGTTTTGATCGGAAATCCGACACATGATCGAACTTGCGAAGACCATAAATATATCGTATGCAGTTATTAAGTAGTCTATCCAGCTTATTCAGTAAGTCGGTATTTAGATCAATAAAACAAACGTCGGCATAATCAATAATGGGAAGAAGAAGGGAATTTACTAAAGTAATATACATATACTTAAATGAAATAACCTTCCGTACACAAAAAAAAAAGAAAAATAAATATTTTTTTGGTTTGATTATCTTTATAATTTCACAGTTTAAAATAAGCGGTAAATAATTTAACATGTAATAAACATAGAGCTTCATACTAAGCGCTAATAAAAAATAGTGTTGTCGATTTTGTCGCTTAACATCAAAGAAATAAGAATCATTTTCAAATAACCGCATCCATTCTTTTTATCTCCTGTAAGCTTAAACATACATCAGAACAGGAAAAACTATGGAGTATTCCAATAGCCTACTAAAATCTTTCCAATTGGAGACTGCATTTACTAGGCAGAGTTCCCCCGCGCTTGCAACATCGCGCAGGAACTGACTTACTGGGAACTGGGAACTTTCAGCTCAGTTCGGTTCAGTCGTCGTCGGAAATTCGCGTGGGACGGATGTGTTTCAGTTATTAGAACAATCGACTTTTATTCGAGATAATTAATCAATTAGGTTAACCTGTTTGTTGTTAATTATTTGAGACGTTTGTGTGTCGTGTTTTTTTGTTTAAGAGTACAGTAATATTAAGATGAAAATAGGTTGTGAAACAAGTGTACAGGATCGCTCTAAAAGAGGTTGAATATTAAAAATAAAACAGACTGTTTCCAGAGGGTTGCGTCAGGTAAGGGTTGTTTTTAGTTATAAATAATTTTTTTCATTTAATTATGATTTAAAATTAATTTTTAGTGTTATAAGGAAGGCAATACAAATGATAATTAATACACAGAGAAAATGTTAAATAAATTTCTTAATTTTAATTAATTTAATAATTTTATTTAATTTACAATTTAAAAATAAATTTTATTTTTATTTTAATTCATTTCAAACAAATGATAATTTTAATTCCATCATTTTAATCTGGAATGATTCAGAATATTACTTAAAGTGTATTCTAATATAATATATCTAAATGAAATAAAACAAAAATTTTACAGTATTTGAAAAAAGAATCTTTTACAGAACTTACATTTTTTATTTTATTTTAATATATTCCAAGTATTATTTTGAACATAAAATAGAGAGCTGCAATGGAAATAGAAATAAAGAGAATCTAGAACAAAACAATCTAACATATCTAGACTCCTGCACTTGGGCCTCGACAGTCGGCTCTAGGTACACAATACGCGCTCCGCAGTAATTAGACAAAAGACTGCGCTCTGTATGGAAATCTAATCTCGAAACAGAATTAATTCCTAACCACAATGTCTATCTATCTATCTTACTAATATTATAAACTAGCTTTTACCCGCGACTCAAAAAAAAAAATGCGCACAAGATAAAAAAGTTCCTATGTCCGTCTCCTAGTTCTAAGCTACCTCCCCATCAATTTTCAGCTAAATCAGTTCGACCGATCTTGAGTTATAAATAGTGTAACTAACACGACTTTCTTTTATATATATAGATGCGAATGTTTAGCCCAGGTATTCCCAAACTATTTTGGACAAGTGACCCCCTTTTCCAAAATTACCCGTTTCCACAGAACCCCCCATGGCCAAATTATCTACTTTTAAGATCAATTATTGTTATTATTATTATTTTTAATTCTGACTTAGGTCAATAGAAGAAGATAGAGTGAGAATTAGCAATGCTTTAAGTTCAATATGATGAGATTCAATAAGATGAATGGATGGATTTTGAAGTTATCTCCAGAACGGCTCAACGGAACTTGCTGAAACTTGGCATAGATGTCTGGAAGAACACATAGGCTATTAAATTAATTACTTAGTTTGTTCGTATATATATATATATATATACTAGCTGTCGCCCGCGACTCCGTCCGCGCGCAGTTAAAAAAAATGGGGGGGGGGGTATTAAAAATAGATGTTGGCCGATTCTCAGACCTACTGAATATGCTCACAAAATTTCATGAGAATCGGTCAAGCCGTTACGGAGCAGTACGGTGACGAAAACTGTGACACGAGAATTTTATATATTAGAAGATATAATATACGCACAAACCTTTATTTCGTAGTAGATACATCTTTAACCTTTCCTTGTATGACGCAAACTACACAAATTATTATAAACACAGCAAAATAGATGTTTGTTTAGTCCAAATTCGTAACAGTTGTTTCTGTTTTCCAACATTGTTAAATTCATCTAATAATATAAAGCAATAAACAAAGTAAAGTATTCAATTACTTTACTAATATTATAAATGCAAAAGTTTAGATGGATGGATGTTTGATGGAACTCTCCAGAAAGGCTCAACAGATCTTAATGAAATTTGACACATATGTAGAACATAGTCTGAAAGAATAAATAGGCTACTTTTTATGTTGTTTTTAATTCCGCGCGGACGGAATCGCAGGCAATAGTTAGTTAATTTATATTTTGCTATTAGTTTTTCTGTGTTCGGTTTCTTTTGTCATGAAATGTCAAAGACATATCCCATTCTGTTGGTATTTCTTAAACTTTTTTCTAAGTCGTTGCATTCGCATAAAAGGTAAAAATTGTGTATGTACTTTTAGCTGTATTTTTACGTATCTATTAGCTGTTGCCCGAGATGCATATGTGTTATTCAAAACTGTAATCTTATCTGTTCTAAATTTCATCCAGATAACAGTTAGGTGCTAAATATCCATTTATCTAAACTTTCGCATTTATAATATTAGTAAAATGCAAGTGTTGATATCTGGAGTGCGGTTTCGGGTTCAGTTCATGCGGCCATTTATTTCTGTGCAAGTTATTTTAGTTGGATCGCATTCGAACGTCAATGAGCTCATTTCAAACATAAGTACGCGGAATACGAGCTTGCATTTAATATCAAAGTTTATTATGTACTAGGGGTCGCCCGCGACTTTACCAGCGCCAGAAAAAATGCCTGTAATATGTCTGCGTGTATCAGCTACCTTCTAGTCAAAGTCCTGTCCAAATCGGTCCAGCCGTTCCGGAGATTACTTTTTTTAATATATTACAAGGTGACAAACGGGCAAGCGGCCACATGAATTCGCCGAAATGGCGAAGCGACCGCTGCCCATAGACATCAACAATTGCAGATGCGTTACCTACACTCAATCGACGAAGGAGGAGACGCACAAAAAGAGAATATTTAACCTTGATATGCATCTCCTCCTCCATCAAATCTACCTCCCCTTCCCATCCTTTCCTTATAAGAAAAGGGGTGGGAAGGGAAAGAGGACTAAAATTAGGCCTCCGGCACCACACTCATCAGACGAAACGAGGAATTACTTCCACTTCACGTCTGTCTTACCCGGAACAAACGCGGTATTGCGGACAGACAGACAAAAATTTTATTGTACGTTCATCACATGTAGGAAATATGATTTTTTTTCTTTATATACATGCAAACACTCAAATATTTTAAATATGTAAAATTTTTATGTTATTTTACCTATCTAAATGAATTTTATCTATATTTATTTCCAAAGCATTTGTACGAGTATATTGAAAGACTGAGTATATCAGAAAAACTGAGACAATAAATAAATATTTCAATAGAAATTCACAACTTATTTCTATTCAACTCTGAACCACTTTCGTTTTTTGGACATTAGCTTTTTAACTTAAACTGTTGGTCGTCCATTTTCTAAAATTCGACTATAATTCATAGCGAAGTTATATTTTTTAATTAAAATAGCCTTTATACACTTCTTAGCGTTAATTTTAACTGCGTAACACGTTCATCCCTTACCGTAATTTTCTTGGGTTCAAGTTCAAAAAAGGGGTAAAAGTTTTTGCGTATTTTTATATTGCTTATTTTAAAGTTAACTTGAAACTACCTAGTACTAAATATAGCTTAACAGGAAGAGCTAGAAGATAAATGAGGTCGTTTATCAAGCTTAACATTTTATGTGGGAAGTAAATAATTTTCCTTAGCTGTTGGATTCGCGTTAGAAATGCTGCCTTCTTTGCTATTTCTCATCCGTTTTGCAGTAATTACGTCGCAGAACAAGATTTTAACAAATGTATAATCTGTAAATTTTAGAATAGAGTTTCACGGCTTTTACTTTAAACTAACAATAAAGCATATACATGAAGTAGCAAAAATAAAAAGGTTTTTTGATAAGCAAAAAAACTAATCAGACAAGAAATGGATGGTTTGTTAGAAGGAACGGCTCAATGGATCTTGATGAAATTTAACACAGATTTAGAACATAGTCTGGAAGAAAATATTGGCTAGTTATTAAGCTTTTTTAAATACTGCACTGACTGAGTCGCGGGCAAAAGCTACTATATATAATAATAATAATAATAATAAAGATTCTTTATTGCATACTTAAATGATTACAACATCAGTATCGCCTTGGCTCCTTAACTAGGTTCACCTGTATTTAAGGAGCCAATGACTTCCCTTTCTATTGCATCATAAAAAATAGACAATGAGTATAACAAATGTATTAATTAAAGTAGAAATTAAATTATTTTAAAAACATTAATAAGAAAAAAAAAAACAAACAAAAAGAAACTATGGGTGTGTAGGTATGTATGTATGCTCAGACCCTCGTGTGTAAATGTGTGTGTATGTGTGTGTGTTGTGGGGAGGGGGGGGGGTGTTTGTGTGTGTGTGTGTGTGTGTGTGGGTGAGTATGGGTGTGTGTATTTGTAATTGTATGAATGCTGAAAGCTAGGGTATATAAATATATTATGTCTATTAAGTATTATATTGAAATAGTTGTTCACAATCATTGTAATTAAGATCTTCCAACCACTTTTTTATAGTCCTCTTCACGTGGTACATTTTCTTGCACCTGATTTTAAACTTTTTATCTACCACATTATATACATAAGGGGCCAGGAACTTAAATTGTCTCATACCAAGCGCACTTTTTACAGCCGGTAAATTGAATTTGTTTGTTCTTCTGCTTTGTGTTATATAATTATATATATATATATATATATATATATAATTGAAAATATAAGCCTTCTTTGAACCGATTGCATGCTTCGTATAACAATTTACTAACGCAATTATTTTCATGTTTCCCAGCAAATTATTTCGTGATCGCCCAACATATTAATAATATGATTGTTGGCAATAATTTCTATATAAATATTTATATTAAGGTAACTCGCTGTAGCGGCACGCACCACTGGAACTTTGTTATAACGTTATTCCGTGCATTGAACTGAAACAATAGTCACGCGAACAAAGTTATATTATTAATATCAAATTAACATCATAAATTACCTTTGTGTTTCTTAAAGTATTAAGCATAGTACTTATGAAATAAGGTGGTAAACGATCAAGCACTTAAATTCACCAAAATAGCGTAGTGACTGCTGCCCATGGACATGCATTCGAAGATGCGTCGTCTACCTTTTAATATGGAAGGGGATGGACAGAAAGAGGATATATCCATTTTCAGTGCGTCCACTCTTATGGGTAATCAACCTTCTATCTACACTTCCCATCCCTTCCTTGTAAGAAAATTGTGGAAAGGGAACATGGACAAAAATTAAATTAAACGCGGAATGACTCCCACTTGACGCCTGTGTTCTATGTGATCGTGGTATTGCAACTAACACTCCCGGAATAGTTGTACAAAAACTTACGAGTTTTCCTCTGACAAAAAAACCCTTAAAAACATTGGTAACACTCATGCCGGTTACACAGTAGATGACAGATACAGATTGTCGCATGTTTTTGGAACGAAGTTCCTTATCGCGCGTTGTGAAAGGGGGCTAGACGGAAAAAATTCTTACGAAAAATTGTCACGACACTTTTTGCTATGGCAACGACGTGACAATATATAACGAAAATTCATAGAAATAAAATGTACTTCTTGTGAAGACTCAAGTTTTTTATGCATAGAATAAACATTGGTTCCTTCACTAATTAATTGAAAGGAACTTCGTTCCATCCGGGTGTCACTTGACACCTCTCAAGTTTTTTTTTTCAATGAAAGTAAAAGAGACGTGATGTTCCTGTAACATGTACTACGGCTCTGGAAAGCTGTGGCTTTCCACAGCCGTAGTGTTCCACATAGCCACAGTGTTACCAACATATAATAAAGTTGTCTCTTTTTTCCTAAAGAGCACGAGAGAGATGGCAATATCGTAATACTGATGTAACGACAGTAGAGAATTGCTTCTCACCCTTAGCAATCAAAGCTGGTTGAATAAAATGAATATTTCATGGGACTTGATTCTCGGGAACATGTTGTCATCCCCGTGTTACCTTAGATTAGGGAATTATACGCGTTTGCTTGCTTCAGGTAAATATTGAACCAATACAATATAAAATTGTAAATTGGTTTTTTGAAATATAATACTAATATTTATACAATTTATTATTTAGTTTAGTAATATCGTGACTTTGTAGTAATACCAATAGATGGCGCTATTATCAATTAATTAAAAAAATCTAAAATGTAGTTGTAATTTGACTTCTTACTAATGTTAAATGCGAATGTTTATATGTATGGATGTTTGTTAGAATGTACGTCCAAAATGGCTCAACGTCTGAAAGAACAAATAGACTACTAAGTTTTTTTTTACATTCTGCGCGGAAGGTGTCGCGGTCGACAGATAGATGACTCGATGAGTCGATTATTAGATGACATCAAAAAAATGAGTTTATATTTATTGGTTAATGGTTAATAATAATTTAATAGAAAGTATTAAGCTTTGTTTTAGTAACGATCGTAATCGTAGATAATCTGTAAAGAAAAAACAATAATATGAAATTTAAGAGAGAAATATTGAACGTTGTTAAGAAATGAGACGAAGCGTCGCCGTGTCTGTCAAAACGTCTATCTCTTTTGTAATAAAGTCTAGTGAATGTGATTTGTATTGAATTTCAAAGTGTTTACTAAAATATCTTTTTCTACGATGATAAGAAAAGATGATGGTATGACAATAAAGTCAGATGACATCAAAGTGATACAAATAAATATACAATAGAGCGGGCATTTTAAAATTTTTCTTACATGCACATTGATCATAGTCATAGGCATCAACAATGCTTACATCAGAACTATCAAATTATTACAAAGTAGTAACAAGATGCGTCGGTGGCTAAGGGGCTCAGGTTCGAATCCCGACATGTACCAATGTGTTTTTCGATTTTCGATTTACATATGTACATTTATCCGACGTTCTTACGATGAAGGAAAACATCGTGATGCTGCACATATCTGAGAAGAAATTCAATGATATGTGTAAAGTCAACCAAACCCGCACTTGGCCAGCGTGATTGACTATGGACTAGTTAGTAGGTAGGTACCCTAAAATTAGGGTAGGCCTAGTCTATCAGTGGGGACGAATAGTGGACTAATGATGATGTGGATTATAGTTATCTTCATTATATTTTATGGAACATTTTTAGGTCTAAAATATTTAATGTAGTGAATTACAAATGATAGCTGGGGTCCAATAAAATGACTCGGGTTTTCTAAATTACTTTTTAAAGTCAGGAAATTACCCAGCACGTTTCTATCGCCGCGTCTAATGTACCGAGTTGTTTGGCCTTTAAACAATTTACGACGTTCGATTTCCCGGTAATTACTTAATTTTTCTTAATTAAGTGTTAATGAAAATATGCTTCGGGTAATGTAAATTTGTAGCGTTGCATGTTGATATACTATGGCAAGTACAACTCCCTTTATTGATGGCTTGCTCATACGTAATGATTATTAAACTATGAATAAATAAAATTGGAGTGTCTGTATATAATTACGAATAAAAAACATAAAAACAAACGAAATACAAATAGTTCTTTTTTTTTTCTAGTCTTTCTTGTCCGTATGTGAGTCCGTAAAGCCGCGTTTGTTCCGGGTAATCTTTGAAACGGCGGCACCGATTTTGATGGGACTTTGACGGGAAGATAGCTGATACAAGAGGGCGTATTACAAGCTACTTTTTTATCGATGAAGTTCCGAGCCGCTAGTTATTATTACATACAATAAGTTGCTGTTGTAGTTCTATCAAAATCTGTATTCTTTGCCTCTCCCTCTGAGCATGCACATGCACTTACGACCGTAACTCCGAGGGAAAAGGAAAGGTTGGTCTTGTACCTAGACACAAAACTTGATAAAGCTTGTACTATTGTCATAGTGACTACATTAGGCAAAGCATTTTATCTTGGCCTAAAAATATAAAAATGTATAATAAAGGATAATATGATTGTGCGTATAAGTTTTGTGTACTGTCAATTTCTCGGTCGTCGAGTTACGCAACACGGCTGAGCAATCGATTATATCAATAATTCATGAGTGATTTAGCTCAGAGCCGAGCGACTCTCCAAGCTTATTGATACCACAACAAAACTATTATTAATTTATACTTTGCCGACGAAATATGTATCAAGTCAATTTTATTAAATAAGGAAAGGATCGAGGCGAATGTAAGTCAAAAATATTCGATACTAAAACGAGAAATTGATGACTTAAATGATGTGTAACAATTGACGCATTTCGTTACAAGAGGGAGAAAACAGATACAAAAAAAAAAATTAAATTACCAGAATATTTATTTTGTAATTTTAAATTTATTCATATACTATTTATTTCTCACTAACGGGGTTTCGGGATAACTTTGTGGGGCTTTGGTTCGATAAGTTTTACCACTTTCGTAATTCTGGTTGTAAACTGTGTCATAAAATATATTACAAATCAATTCTTAAAACGAATAAATCATAAATCAATTTATTTGTCATGGCTTCACGAATTCGAATCTCTTATGAATAATTCATAAGGAAACTTGTCGCTATCTATAAAGTATTTTGTCATATTTTTGTGTTCGGAACTACCTGTATTACTTCTTTATTAACAACTAGTTTTTACCCGCGACTTCGTCCGCGCGGAACAAAAAAAAATGCACACAAGATAAAATAGTTCCTATGTCCGTCTCCTAGTTCTAAGCTACCTCCCCATCAATTTTCAGCTAAATCAGTTCGACATATATATAAATAGTGTAACTAACACGACTTTCTTTTATATATATAGATAGCATTGGACGTTTTTGGTAACGTATTTTTAGTATAACATGAAACTTAAAGATGATTTTATTGTCGAAGCTGATCTTGATCCGTTTAACATTATGGTTGATTTTGACAAAATTGGATCATAAATTCTTTCTTTAAACAATTCGTACACAAGACAACTTCTTAATTTCTAGTTCATTCGTAGGTTACTTAAAATAAGATTAGTTTTATCGACTTAAATAACATATTTCTAAATGTAAACCTAAACGATATGTTGTATATTTTGGATCTATATTTTTATTTTTGCATAAAATTTTAGGTAAAATGAAATGAAATTTAACAAAAAATGCATCATTTGATTACAAGGTGTATACTCGTATCTTGATAATGTCGTATTGAAACTTCTTACACTCTAACTACTGAGCTACTAGTCAATAAATGTTCAACGTTGTCGAACGTAATCAATACTAACAGTAAGCAGCGAAGGAAACGTCACTTTGCGTGGTCCTGATAATAAATAGCCCGTTAAAATTTCCGAGCGGCCATAAATCTACATAATCGTAAATAAAAGGCAATATAGTAACGTATTTAGTAGGCGTTTTAATCTATATATATAAAAGAAAGTCGTGTTAGTTACACTATTTATAACTCAAGAACGGCTGAATCGATTTGACTGAAAATTGGTGGGCAGGTAGCTTAGAACCAGGAAAAGGACATAGGATAATTTTTACCCCGTTTTCTATTTTTTATTCCGCGCGAACGGAGTCGCGGGTAAAAGCTAGTATTTGTATAAAATTACTATTAATGTAACTATATTGCATATTTTTCAGTGTTAGTAAAATTAAATTATTTATTTATTATTATTTATTTGAGAGAACAACGATATTTAAAACGAAAGACTGACTGAATTAAAAAAAATAAGTGATTGTTATATTCGACCTCTTTAGTAGCCGAAGAATTTATATATAGTACTGTGATCAGTCAGTACACAAGAAAAACATTGAAAATAGGAAAAAAAAAAACGGAAGAGAACGCATGTTTACACAATAGAACCAAGAAAATAAAATCGATAATTCTTGTGTGGGTGATATAGGATAAATGTCTAACGATTTTTTAACTGTTCCAAAACTAAATATCTAGATAGTAAAGTTCAAACATAGCTTTAGTCTGTAAAATCTCAATTTAATGAATAGCTCTGCGGCAGTTTTAAAATCGTGCTATAAAAAGACGAGTGCTCCAAATTGCAGTTTCTCTGCAAAGCGGTTCAAGATTTAAATACTTTACGTAGCAAGTAAACTATATTTAATCTATTAATGCTACCGTGTGTTTGAACAAAACAGAACCAGTAATATGTTTTTGTCGTAGTATTTTTCAATCTTTCGTTTCTGTTTGAACGTTTACTGATAAAATGACTACAGAGTTAAAAACAAAGTAATCAAGTTGTTTTACACATTCGTCGGCGCGGAATGAAAAAAAAATCTTACTAATATTAAAAATGCGAATGATATGATGGATGGATGGATGTTTGAAGATATCTCCAGAACCGCACACATAGGATACTTATTAATATTATTTTTTAATTCCGCGCGGACTGAGACGCGGGCGACAGCTAGTTTAGTAATAAATATAGGCTACGTAGTTCAGGGATAAGTGTAGCTTCCCAAGAGTGAAAGAATTTTTCAAATCGGTTTAGTAGTTTCAAAGCGTATTTATTGAAAACAAACAAACATTCAAATCTTTACCTCTTATAATACTCGTAGCTCAAATATGAATGTATTACCAAAGGTTTATAAATTTACTTTGATCCAAATGTAACATTTTTATAACGTTCCCGTCTCTTCCTCTAAGAATAAATCTCAGCGTTCACCTGTTGCGGGCAAAGTGAAGTGATCTCTCAAGCGAATACACTTCACCCTTCAATAGCCCTTCACAAAGGACTCCAAGTTTATTAATGCCTTTATTTTGTGCAAGATCGTGTTTTCATTCTATCAATAATGTAACCGTGGGTTATATTTTTTACTCGACTAACAGGAGGGCATTTTAATAATTTCAAAAATGCGAAAATTTGGTTGAGAACAAAAATTGTTCGAGAATTAATATTGATTTCGTTAATATCTTGATCGACTTTAAAATATAAACTGTATTCGATTTTTATTCTTCAGACAAATTACAATAACACTTTTGTTTTCTTTAATTAATTAACAACTCGTTTTTTAATATACACTTTACACAGATTGTTACACATTTCACATATTCGTTCTTAAATAGATTAATATATTGGTCAAACATTTACTACCAACATTTGCTCGTCGCGACACAGGCGGGATATGCTAACGATGTGCATACAAACAAAATCCGAAGCCGTTCAATTTGCACTACAATTCAATTACTATTTGCTGATTGACCCTTAACTATTGTACTCTAGTGTGTTGTACAAAGCTTTCAAACTGTAGTTTGAAACGAAGTATTTCGGCACATCATCAGTCATTAATAAAGTCGAAATCAATACTTGATCTCAAACCATTTTAACTCGCGGTATTTTAATTAATTTGGTTTAAATATTGACGATCTAAAGATAGCTATAGTATTTAAACATATGCTCTATTTAGATGATGAAATAATGTTTGTGCTCTTTTTCATATACAGCAATTAAAATTACATTCAGATCGGTCACAAAGATAGAATGTTGATTTCAAACATTAGAATGTCCTTTACAAACACTTAGTTTAATTAATTAAGAAACGGCTTAACTCACGTTTTGATCGTCCGGTGGCGGCACCGACTAGTTTCGGACCCATCGGCGGTCCATCTTCAGGGCGAGTGTTTAATTCGAGGACTTCGCGGTCGCGTCGCGTCGCGAAACTAGTCGGTGCCGCCACCGGACGATCAAAACGTGAGTTAAGCCGTTTCTTAATTAATTAATTATGATGTCTCACGAAAGTTTAAACAAACACTTAGTTTTATTATTATACGATTAATAATATTTGATTCCGAGTGAATGAATGAAAACAAACGAATGAATGAATTACAAAAAGTTAATGTTATGTAGGTCCGCTATAAAAATACATATGCAGTTCGAATACATGTTCTAGTTTGGCTTAATCCGATTTTATTAAGTGGTTAACTTCCTGCAGTAAAAGTTAAGTCGTTAAAAAGATAAGTGTTTGGTATTTCTGTTGCAGCTGCGCTGCGGTTAACTTCTACTGCATACTTTGTTTATACTTTGATTTAAATAATTAAAAAATATAATTTAACAATGATAGTTTTTGACCGACTGATGTAAATATATGGCTATTCTCATAATAAACATTTAGGCTTCATCAATTTATTGTTGGCTTCTTGGACTATAATCTCTGTATAAAACATATCGTCATACCTGTCATTCTTTCTGTCATCTTTAACAAAACAGAGATGACAATATGTTTGAAACGGAAAATTTGGTCTCAGAAACCTACGGCTTTGTTAGATTAGTGTCATCATTCGATTTGCCCTGTCATAGGAATGTCAGGTGGGATTTTTTTTTTTTAGTTAACGAATGTTTTCTTAATGATTAACTAGCACTATGTAATACAAGTACAAAGTTTTTACTTATTTTTATTAACCTCTTTACTTAATCAGTAATAATATTTTATCGAAGCGTATTTGTCTGAAATTATTTTGTGAACTAGAAAAGTTTAATTTGAAATAAGTTGACATTTACTTTTCATTGTTTGTTCGTAATTTTGGTATCGTTAGTGAAATAATTAAGTTCCCGTCCAAAGTTACGTAATGCCTCATCTGAGTGAACTCTGCGTTATTAATGATAACAAAAAGCAGTTAATCGACTCAACGATACTGCAAACCACGACGATGACTATTTAGTTGAATGGCGCTGTTTTTACGGGTTGTTAATGTTTTTTTTATATTATAAGGTGGCAAATAAACAAGCGGCCACTTGAATTTAGCGAAACGATAAGAGACCGCTGCTCATAGACATCCGTAATTGCAAATACGTTGCCTACCCTTGACCGTCGGAGGAGGGGACGCACAGAAAAATAATGATTCCTCTTCCAAAGCGTCCCCTCCTCCGTCAGTTCCGATTCCTATTTGATCTCTTGACTCAACGGATCTTTATGAAATTTGTCACAGTTGTAAAACATAGTTTGAAAGAACACATAGGCTACTTATTAAGTTTTTTTTTTAATCCACGCGGACTGATTCACGGGCGTCAGCTAGTTATCGATAAAATGTTACCTATTTAGTGACAGTAGAAATTAGTACTGTTAGTTCCAGCTATGGTATTAAACATAATTAAACATGAAACAAGTTGGGTCACTGTTGGCAACTTGCCAGCGCAACTTGCATTCCGTAAATGCACACAATCGTTCGTGTGAATGTTAAACGTTTTTTTAAATGTTAACTGTTAAATGTTAATAATCTATGTTATTAATAGCATTATTAACTTATCTCAAAATCAATTTATTTTCTTGCACAAGATTAATAGAATAACTTTTGTTTTTTAGAAAAGAAAACTTTGCAGCAACAATTTTAGTTTTACACAACAGAACACATAGGCTACTTATTACGTTTTATTTTCGGAGATGCGGGCGACAGCTAGTTATAAAATATTGTAGAATTGTGTATTATTTTTCTTCAATAAATCACCGCCATCTTTTTTCACACTGTATGACTGTTGCGGTTGACAAAAGCGCTTCCGTTCGCTTGAGTTTTTCATTGGATATGTAGAAATATTGTCAGCGAATCCTTTTAGCATAATCCTATCAATATTTAAGGTACTGAGGCGAGGCTCCGCTCTCTCACAATTTGCAATTCGCGTAGTTTTTGCTGAAACATGTTTCAACATCGTATATTTGGTTTTGCAGAAATGTTAGTTGAATTATGTAGATGTTTGATATTTGAAGTAATATCCGAGGTTTTCATTTAAAGGAATATTTAATAGTTATAAAAGATTTCTGTAACATAGTAAATATTTTTATTTATTTATTTATTTCGTGTAACCTCGGGTAACACATATTGGAAAAAAATAATAATAATAAAAATATTACATTAATTTTAGGAAAAATTACACCCGCATAAATACAAGATACTAATAATGAAGACAGTCTGTCGCCGGTCATGTGGACGTGTGCACGCACCCAGTGTCGCACAATCGGGCAGTCAAACTTGTCTCCAAGGCCTTTTATTTTTACCTAATTCTTTATGTATTTGTTTTTATATCAAATGGTAGAAAACGAGCAAACGGTCACTTGAATTCGCCGAAATAGCGAATCGACCTCTGCCCATAGACACCCGCAATTGTAGATGCGTTGCCTTCCTTTAATCGACGGCGAATGCATACACAAAAACACACAGAAAGAGAATATTTCCCCTTCCTATGGGTCCCCACTTCCACCAAATAGACTTCCCCTTCCTATCCTTTCTTTATAAGAAAAGGGTGGGAATGAAACGTGAACTAAAATTAGGCCTCCGGCACCACACTCATTAGACGAAACGCGGAATTACTTCCACTTAACGCCTGTCTTCTGTGGATGTATGTATGTTGATGTATTTCAACGGTCGATCTGGCCCATTCGTGCATACAAAAAATTTCAAACCAACTCTATCTATAGATAGAATACAAAGCTGATTTGCAATGTTCGTTTGTTAGTTTTAAAAGAGCTTTCTATAGGTACGAAACATATGCACCCTTTGAGCGGCATTCAAGGAAAGAGCTCTTTGACAGTACGACTGAAAGGTGTAGAGGTCAGTATTTTCTATGTCACGACGTATAGTGCTATCCAAACTTTACGGCGGTTCGCATTTTCGTGAGATCTACACCACATAATTTTATGTACATTGGCGTGACATAAAGAGGACGAAGACTTACTTTCAGTAGGTACACCAGTACGCCTAGACAAAGTGCTTTCTATAACGAATTCCAAAAATATTTAGAACTGAGACGTGACAATTACACTGACATTTATCTAAAGTTATTGTCAGTTCCATACATTTTTAAATTTCGTTATGGAATTCGGAGCCAATTCACATTGTCTAGGGGGACTGAAGCTATAGCCACTGCAACATTCGATCAACGAAATCGTTAATTAATTCAAAATTTTGGATATGTCACGTGCTTGTCACGTATATAAGCATATTCATTTCGATTCTAGATAGCGATCGTGATATCTCTAATCAAATGCTGTGTACATGCTCGCGGCAAACTACGAGCCACAATTAAGTTTGAATATCATAATACAGGTATGTCGACTGCGTCTGCAGTCAGCGAGCAAATAGAAACGCCTAGAATTAGGTCGACGTTTGCTGCATTTTAATGAACACTCCTGTTTCGTGTTATGAAGATTTTCTTTTCAAATTTTTAATTATGTAAACACTTTGAAATTTATTTTCAAGGTCGTAACACTTATGTTATACAAATGCAATGTACAAATAAACATATAGAATAGTATTTTCATTTTGTACTTTAATGAACATGTTTTGAATTTTTTTGGTATGGATAGTAAGAGATCTTTCTAGTTCAGGCAGAATTTCTTCTTAGTAGTTGACTTCACTTCAGTAGTAGTTTACTTTGATAAATATTTTAACAACTTCTTGCTACGTCTAGAATCTATTTTGTACTGTTAATCTAGACTGATGTGCAATATATAAACTACCACCCATTACAACGACAACCTCGATTTCGCGCCACGACTGGCGGTGGAATCAACAGCAACAATAAATAGCGGGACAGTCAGAATGAACATAACTATCGTCTGCGCGGAATAAAAAAAACTGCACACAAGACAAAAAAGTTCCTATGTCCGTCTTCTAGTTCTAAGCTACCTCCCCATCAATTTTCAGCTAAATCCGTTCGACCGATCTTGAGTTATAAATAGTGTAACTAACACGACTTTCTTTTATATACGAGTATATAGATAAACCACAATTAGTAGTCAAGGAAGTATCAAAATCGATGTATATCATTATAAAAGCGAACGATAGGTTTGTATATTCCTTTACCTATCATGTTAGTAAATATATTTTTAATCTTTTCATATATAATAAATTATGTTAAGGGTATCAGAGCAGCTCTAAAATAAACTTGGCAGGCGAATGTAGTTTAGGGGAACGAGTTGGCCCTAGTTTTTAGCAACTAGATTAGCGACCAATCTAAAACTGCCGGGATAATTGTGTCGAATAACCTCTTTAATAACCGTTTGTAGTTGACGCTAACCGTTGTTAATCGCTGAAAATCGATAAATTTGTTGAACGTTACTCTTTTATTTCTAAGGTTATTTATTTGTTTAAAATATATGGTATTTATAAAAAAATATTACTTTGGTAAAATTATCCTCTGTCGAATTTATTTATCATTCATCATTCTACTAATAAAAAACGGTGATAAAAATATGTTTAGTGCAATAAAAATAGTTAAAAATCAACGCTTATTTTCCGTACAAAAAAGAGCACACGATATATCTAAGGTAATTTTCTTCTATTAAAGTTTTTTATGACAAAAAAGGTCTATATTAGATTAATGATATCCATTGCTCACGCTTTTAGCTATCCGTATCCTTTGAAGGATCGCAATCTATTCTAAATGGGTCCAACGGAGCGGAACACGTGCCTTTTCATTGTGACACGTTGAGACACGTTAGTGCTTTCTCATTGAGGCACTTGACAAGTATTGTAAGACGTTATATTATCAGGACAATAAACAATAACCATCAAAAGGAATGGTACTGAGATTGTTTAATATTATGATAAATCTACATTAAGGGCCCGTTTGGGTAATTTTTAAGTGATTTTGAATTACTCTGAGCTTGGAATATCCAGTTAAATCAAAAACACATGCATTAAAACATATTTGTATCTATAAAAGGGATGATTATTTAAACCAGGAATCCCCAAACTATTTTGGACAAGTGACCCCTTTTCCAAAATGAACTGTTACCACAGAACCCCCCATGGAAAAATTATCTACTTTTTAGATCAATTATTATTATTATTATTTTTCATTCTGACTTAGGTCAATAGAAGAAGACAGCGTGTGAATTAGCAATGCTTTAAGTTTTGGAATCCCTGATTTAAACCATAAGGTTAAGCAAGAGGTAATCCGATTCGCCATAACAGCAAAGCGACCGAAGGTCATCGACATCTGTAATTGCAAATGCGTTGCCTAAATTTAATTCACGACGTCATTACAAATTGCTACCCAAAGACACTATTCCACGCAGACGAAGTCGCGTGTACATCTAGTTCTATGTATACATTAACATGATGTACAGAAGTATTTGAAACTTAAGATAATCAACTTGCCAAAGTTATGCTAAGTTAAATTAACTTAGCCCGACTTAGTGCTACTTGAAGCTTGTTACATGTTTCTTATCTCCCAATCGATACCAAATAGTTTAAAATCAGAAACAACATGGCATTAAAATACAATTCCTATATTGTACAATAATGTTGTACAACAACTAAACTCTGTACAATATTATTGTACACGTATAAATATTTGTTTATACAATATAGCAATGTAGGCTCTTTTACTTATACTTTAGCTAATATTATACCTAAACAAAGGGGATCTTAGATTCTCTGAAATATTTCTAGGATACATAATTAAAATTGCTTATTTCCATTATCTTATTGTATATATTATTAAAGCTTAACGATTATAATATTTACCAAAAATGTTCTCCAAGCGCCTACATAAAAAAATCTTTTGTCTGTAACGTTTGAAATATTAGAGGTCGAGGGAGGGTATTAAGAAATTCTGTGACTTTTCGTTGGATTACAATCGGGAACATCTTGATTCTCTGTAGAGATTGCTCCGACAATCTGGGTCAGATGTTAACGACTATAGTCATTTAAAATAAGCCTTTTCATGCTTTGAAATATTGTCAAGTTTCTAACTAAAATAAAAGGAAACAAGTTTCAAATCAGTTTAATAAGTTAACGAGAGGGTTAATGAATTTTAATACAAATTATTTTATTCTAGTAACCAAAGTTTGTATTAGTCTTTGTCTGTTCATTGTATCTTTGAATTTAATAAATTCATCAGTGAAATGCGAAAGGAGTTGGAAGCGAAAGGGGAGGAACGCGAACTGTGGAAGGCATTGGGAAAGGCCTATGCCCAGCAGTGGGCAGATAAAGGCTGATGATGATGATGATGATCAGTGAAAGAAATCTTACTAATAATAGAATGCGAAAGCTTGGATGGATTGATAGATATTTGTTACTATGTATCTCCAAAACGGCTTAACTGATTTCGATTAAATTTGGCTTAGATATAGATCATAGTCTGGAAGAACACATAGGTTACTTTTAAAGTTTTTTTTTAATTCGACGCTGACGGAGTCGCATGCTAAAACTAGTATTTGTTATAAACGAGTGGTTATTAACATTTGGATACCAAAATAAATAAATTACAGTTTTAAATTTTTATACTAAAATCTAAAAAGTAAACCGTAACATATGTAAGTACAGTTATCTATATAGAGCAAACTTTACCTCAGTATTGAAGTGGAAAATCGTTTCGAGATCCAACTCTCTATCGGTGGAACTTTGCAATTTCGCAGCACAACTTGGTGCCCCTTTAAATTCATTTTACGTGGTAAAGCGGAGCTAAATTAATTTAAGTCCCGCACAAAGTCGGCCGCAGATTAAATATAGAGAAATTTTAATTAAAAAGACTTAAGGAAATGTTGGCCCACTTTAACATAAACTTACATTAGTTCTACAAAGAAATGATGGTCTTTCATTTATTTACGTCACTTTTAACGTGGGGATACAACTGTCAAAATAAACATATTAAAACATAGTGATTGCTTTATCTTTGAGAAAACAAATGACTTCATAATATAACAATAGATAATTCTAACATAATAAATATTATAAACTAGCTTTTACCTGCGACTCCGTCCGCGCGGAATAAAAAATAGAAAACGGGGTAAAAATTGTCCTATGTCTGTTTCCTGGTTCTAAGCTACCTGCCCACCAATTTTCAGTCAAATCGATTCAGCCGTTCTTGAGTTATAAATAGTGTAACTAACACGACTTTCTTTTATATATATATAGATGAAAAACTATCTCTAACTACTGAACCGATTTAGATAGAATTTGTTACCCAATAGAAATAGATGTAGAGCTTAAGAAAGGACACAGGCAAATTTTTAATATTAAAAACTAGCTTTCACCCGCCACTCCGTCCGCGCGGAATAGAAAAAAATGCACATAATATAAAAAAGTTCCTATGTCCGTATCCTAGTTCTAAGCTACCTCCCCATCAATTTTCAGCTAAATCAGTTCGACCGATCTTGGGTTATTAATAGTTTAACTAATACGACTTTCTTTTATATATATAGATGAGTTTGAAAGGAGGGGGGGAATGATAAGTTTTTTTTAAGTAACTTCATTTTTAGACCTAGAAGTCTCAAACTTTTTTTTGTTGTCTATTCGATAGAAAAATAAATATGACATTCACATTAGTAAAAGTTTTACCCTCAAGGGTGTGAAGTAATAATAATGAAATCCTACACAAAGACATTATTAAACACGAACGAAGTAGTGGGTACAGTTAGTTATTAATTAAGGAAACATGAAACATTTCTAAGCAGTCATTTAGGATTACTTGTAATACAAAATCAACGAAACATTAGTGAAAACGTTCCTTTGATGAAACGTCTTCTCAAGGCAGGACTAAAGTAATCTAAATATGTATGGAGAGAAATGGATATTAAAGCTGTGAGATTTAATTAACAGATTCTAAAGGCGGCTATTCGTATCATTGAAACTGTATATTAAATCTTTATATATGTAAAGTAAGGAATAAAATTATGCACATAGTATATAAGATGTTGAAAAGCCTTGGAAATAAATTTAAGTTTTAATCATCTTATTAAATAAAGCTTTTTTGTATATACAAGTTTTGTTTTTTATATTAAAAGGTGGCAAACTAGCAAATGGCTACATGAATTCGCCGAAATGGCGAAGCGACCGCTGCCCATAGACATTCGCAATTGCAGATGCGTTGCCTACCCTCAATCAACGATGGAGGAAACACACAAAAAGAGAATATTTAACCTTTCAATGCATCTCCTCCTCCGTGAAACCCACCTCCCCTTCCCATTCTTTCCTTATAAGAAAAGGTTGGGAAGGGAAAGAGGACTAAAATTAGGCCTCCGGTACCACACTCATCAGACGAAACGCGGAATTACTTCCACTTCACGCCTGTCTTCTGTGGTGGTGGTATTTCACCGGGCGAGCCGATCAATTCGTGCAACTGATGTTGTTGTTGCTGGCGTCTACCACTGTTAAATTTCGCTTTCGATTTCTTTTACTTTCTTATTGTTATTATTATTATTAAATCATATTAGCAACGCAAATTCATTATGTGTACGAAATATAATATTGTTTTCTAATTTTACATTTTTATAATATGTATGAATGATAAAAAATATATTCTCCTATTAACAGGACAAAAAGTATAACTAATTTAGTTTGGCATTATTAAATGAAGTATTTCATTTGTTTTAGGATAAAGGAAAAATGAAAATGAGTGCGTATATTAAGTCGTGACGTCAGAACAAGCGCTGTGGACCTCAGCTGCACGTCGCTCACTGATAAAACAAGATGGCCGACCCTGACGCCTTCGATGACGAGGTAACCTTTGCTCTGAAAATGAAAAATGAAAATGAAAATGATTTATTGGCTTAACAATACATAGTACAAAGTTAAACTAGTGTTGGGAATTCCATTTAAGTATCCGGTAGGTACTTGTGATAGGAAGTCCCTCTCTTCCATGTAACTACATTATGATGGTAACTTAACCCGTACAATCTAACAATTATACAAAAACAAAATATATAATGAAATAAGTAATGTGTGCGAGAGTATGTGCGTTGAGTGTATATGAGAGTAAATTTCGTGTGTGTGTGTGTGTGTGTGTGTGTGAGTGTGTGAAAGTTTGTACCTATGTGTCAGTGTAATAAGGCGCAGATTTCATATTGTTGGTATTGTTTGAATCAACGTTTCAGTCTCATCATAAGTTTTAGTCATCAACCAGTCAGTTACAGTCTTTTTGCATTTTGAGAATTTAAGGGGGTAAATGTTAATTTCTTTGTTTATTAAATTGTATAAATAAGAGGATAGTCGTGGGTATTGTCTAGCAGCAAAAGTAGAACTTACTTTGATAACATTTACTACATTTCTTCTTCTTTTTTTATCTATATTTGAATAATTTAAATCATAATATTATGTTCAACAGATCTCATTGAAATTTGACACAGATGGAGATCATAGTATGGAAGACACATATATTACTTAATAGGTTTTTTTAATTCCGCACGTATGGTTGCGGGCGACAACTAGTGTGAAAATAAAGATACAAATGAAACTGTATCCATAACTAATGGAACGATAAAAATCTAATTGCATCGTATAGTAGAAGATAACTTGTATGTACAGCATTAATTGGTTTGAGTTGGTCAACTAAGTTCGTTAAGCGACCGGAAGGGGACGGCCGTTCGTAACTTAAGTGAGAAAAGTTGTGGCCCAAGTTATAGCGGAGTAGAATATAATAAAATCGTTTGGTTATTTCAACAATAATTGATCAATATGAACCCATTATTCGATACTTGAAAAGCGTCGGTGGCTCAGTGATTAAGCACTTGACTTGCAATCTGCAGGTCCTAGGTTCGAATCCCGCCATATATCAATGTGTTTTTCGAGTCTCGATTTACATATGTTTATTTATCCGATGTTCTTACGGTGAAGGAAAACATCGTGATGCTGCACATATCTGAGAAGAAATCCTAAGATATGTCTGAACTCACCCCTCACTTGGAGTAGGCTCCGAGCCCTTCAATGGGGACGTATAGTGAGCTGATGATGAATTCGATATTTGAGATCGATCAGAAAGTTATTTGATTATGTTTTTAGATTGTTATCGCAAATCGTGAATCGGAGAAATTTGAAGCTAATGATATAAAATTTCTCATTTAAAAATTACTAAGGCAAATTTGTTCGAGGTTTATAATTGAATTCGGCTGTAGGTCTATTAAAAAACATTATATATATATATATATATATATATATATATATATATATATATATATATATATATATATATATATATATATATATATATATATGTTAAGACTGTTGAGGGTAGCCACACAAAAAAAAGGTTTTATAAGGAAGTATGCGCTGCTGCTCGTAGCAGGCTCTTTCCATTCGTCATTGCGGAACGTCTGACATTTTTGTTTACTTACGTTCGGTTAAAGTTTATACTACAGCGAGGATTATTATGAAGTAGAGTTAAATTCACTGTTTCGCTGTTAGTTTAATTCTTTTAAAATACTTTTGCATCAAATATCTTACATCAGAAGTGGGATAGGATCCACGTGATTCTATCCACTTTGCTCACTCTGTGTTTGTGTTTGCATTTTCGTGAAAATAAATGCAAAGAGAAAAATGTCAGATCGTTACCGTGATAATTGTTGTAGTCGTAGCAAGTTGAGTCGATATCAAAGTCGTACCAGTGTTCGCGAAATATGGGTAGCGTGGACCAAGCTGTTTATTCTGCATGAGAATATGTGAGTAGTGAGGCTCACGCGCTGTCTGTGTATTTCACAGCAGACAGGATTGTGGACGCGATCTATTCAATTTGTACTGCGGTAAGATTGAACCAATATTTTTATATTTCAAGTTTTGATGCCAAATAAGTCAACATCAGACTTTTCAATTAATTTAAAGATGTGTTCTTTACTAAAGACTGAAATTGAATACCTCGATCAGTTTATTAGTGAGGGTCAGGTAAGGCCGAGTCGTGGTAAGATTTAACACGTTACATGCCAACATGATTTTTTCATTTTAAAGCGAACTTGTAAGGCTAGTCGGTTGCGCTGAGCGTGTTAAGCCATTACCTGAGTCAGACGTATGTCATTATGTCGTAATAGTCATTGATGCCCTTTATTAGTTCAGTTTGCTTTGTCCATGTATTGTCGAGATGCTCTGCGTTGCGTAGACTGCGGGATACCCAACTGCAGAAGTGAGATTGTGAACGGAATGTGAGACGTTCTGTATCAGGAGATGCTTCTAGGGTATTTTCAGGACTGACAAACTGCGGGTTGCCATTAATATCATGTAGACGACGGACTGCGGGACGCTTGCCCTACATGGTGCCACGGTGAGGGGAGTGGACTCCCGAGACATGCTCTGTTTTTTTTTAACGGTGAGACATCTTATGTTCGTATGACACGCAAACGTCGTGCCTATGTTATACGAACGATTGTGTGATACTACTTGCGTATAATAAGCGAACGTCGTGCCTATGTTATACGAGTAGTTATGTATCTGACATGTGTGTAATAAGCGAACGTCGTGCCTATGTTATGCACATGTAGATGACACATGATATGCGAACGTCGTGCCTATGTCATGTGCTGAAGTCATTTGTGTAGATGAACTATGCAAACGTCGTGCCTATGGTTCACTATGTTGTTGTAAACGAACTAAGCAAACGTCGTGCCTATGGTTCACTATGTTGTTGTAAACGAACTATGCAAACGTCGTGCCTATGGTTCACTATGTTGTTGTAAACGAACTATGCAAACGTCGTGCCTATGGTTCACTATGTTGTTGTAAACGAACTATGCAAACGTCATGCCTATGGTTCACTATGTTGTTGTAAACGAACTATGCAAACGTCGTGCCTATGGTTCACTATGTTGTTGTAAACGAACTATGCAAACATCGTGCCTATGGTTCGCAAAGTTGCAAAGAAGTACAGGAGGACGAGGACGTCCTCCAGTCAGGAGAGGCCGTGTTAAGACTGTTGAGGGTAGCCACACAAAAAAAAGGTTTTATAAGGAAGTATGCGCTGCTGCTCGTAGCAGCCTCTTTCCATTCGTCATTGCGGAACGTCTGACATTTTTGTTTACTTACGTTCGGTTAAAGTTTATACTACAGCGAGGATTATTATGAAGTAGAGTTAAATTCACTGTTTCGCTGTTAGTTTAATTCTTTTAAAATACTTTTGCATCAAATATCTTACATATATATATATATATATATATATATATATATATATATATATAAAACTAGGTTATATAATGTTTGTCTGTACAATAAATGTATTTAATGAAGTCGGGCGCCGCCCATTTCCTATATGAAAGAAAATAAGATAGAAATGTTGCAAATAAAATGTTCCTTTGTAGTCTATGATGCGGTTTGTATTGTATTGTTTTGTATAATTTGCGTTTACGTTTTGCCCAAATTATTTACTATTCAATTATTATTTGTTTTTGTAATGTTCCTACAAATAAGTTTACAAACGTCGCTGTTTAATATCTTTTTTATATTAAAACGCATAATAAATAGAAATATTTTTTAATTCTTGTCTGTCTGCCTGTCCGCAAGGCCGCGTTCGTTCTGGGTTATCACTAAAACGGCTGGCCCAATTTTGACAGGATTTAGACGGGAAGGTAGCTGATGCATATGGATTTATTATAGGCTACGTTTTTTAATCCCGCACGGACGAAGTCGTTTGCATTTGCTAGTTAATTATAAGTTAATAAAATGATTAAGTTTTACTAGCGTTCATTTATTTTTGCTTTTCGTTTGTAAGAAATAACATAACAAACCGATATATCTATACTAGCAACTTTAATGGGTCTCAGCTGTATTCAGCTTTACTTTGCAAATAAAACCGCTGTAGTTCTGCTTGAAACTTTCGCACTAAATTTTGTCATAATTTGAAAGTAGCCTATATTGGCTTTGTGTATTTTCTGAAGTGAATCGTTTTTAGGTTGAATAAAATTTAAAGATATTAAAAGCCAGATAATGTTATTAGAGTCTACGACGTTACATTGTCTAATCTTAAGTTCCTAAAATCCCAGTTCAGCCAAAAAACACAATTCATATAGTATTTATTAAAAAAAAGTGATAAAAAAGTTTCTGTACATGTTTTATGACAGTGGAAATTCATGGTTAATATTTTTTCAGCTTAATTTCATTAAAGCAAAAGTACCAGGACTTCATAAGTCTAGAGAGGCGATAAAAGCAATATAAATTTTATTCATGAAAGCGCATTTCCACGATTACGTATGCAAAGTCACAGCCTCAACGCCGAGTGCGAAACATTAAGAGGAAGTTCAAGCTATATTTTATTACGATTCATTGAATTTCAAGTTGAATTTAAACAATCAAATAAAAAAATCTAAAACATCGTCTGCTAAAAGCAAGCTTGCATTTCCATTGTTTTCTAACTGTGCCGACGGCTTATTGTTTGACCTCTTCCCCTTCCCACGATATTCTTATAAGGAAGTGATGGGAAGGGGAGGTTAATTTGACAGAAGAGGGGACGCATAGGAAAGGGAAATATTATCTTTATATGCCCCTCCTTTATCAATTAGAGGTAGGCAACGTATCTGCAATTGCGGATGTCTATGGGCAGCGGTCGCTTCACTATTTCGGTGAATTCAAGTGGCCGTTTACTCGTTTGCCTATAAAGTGGAAAAACGTTAAAACCTCATTAAAACAATACCATCTATATATATATAAAAGAAAGTCGTGTTAGTTACACTATTTATAACTCAAGAACGGCTGAATCGATTTGACTGAAAATTGGTGGGCAGGTAGCTTAGAACCAGGAAACGAACATAGGATAATTTTTACCCCGTTTTCTATATTTTATTCCGCGCGGACAGAGTCGCGGGTAAACGCTAGTAATTGATAAAACGTTTTCAGTTTTCTCTATAAAAAACTTTTATACGACACGGAACAGTTGGAAACATTAAAATTAAAAGCTAGCTATGTTTTATTTTCGCTTTTCAAAAGCCAATTTATTTCATTTCATTGAAAAAAGCTTTTAATTGGAGCTATCGAGTAATCGTGTTATCTGCTCGATAGTATAACACTCAATAGAGCATGTATTTTATAACAATTTTTTTAAGAAGAGAAAGGTACAAACGAAGTACGGGAACACTGAGGTTATCATCAATTTCCATCTTTTTAAAATACTCCATTAAAAGAGCTGTCGACACTACTCAGGATCTCAGAGACGTTTAGAACAATAAAACTATTAAGATAGCTGTTGTTCACGACTTCGCTTGCATGGAATAAAAGAAAAATATTTAGTTGCTATAATAATAATAATATAAAAGATAGCCTATGTGTTTTTTCAAACCACTACCTCTCTTTTAAATTTCATATTAATTCGTTTAGCTGTTTTGGAATTACTTCGTTACATTCCCAAAGATATACAAATAGACAAAAATGGATATCAAACGCATAGTTATCAGAAAATTGTAGCTAAGATGTACATCTATTTTGTTAATCCTCGGACATTTAGGCAAGGTTACGTACGCTTTATTTATTGGACACTTTCGGAGCTTTATTTTGGGACATTTGTCGGCCGTTTGGGACTCCATCTATATATAAAACCTGCAAAGTTTGTGTTTCAAATCTGTTACAATCTCAATTCATGTTTAAAAAGGTTTAACGGAGCGAAGAATATATTGTTTACTAGCTGTTGCACGCGTCTTTGTCCAGGTGGAATTAAAAAATAACTAAATAATGCGTTATTTTAGATTGTAATTTCTGTCTGTTCGAAAATATTATAAGTAAATCTATTTTATAACGGAATTATACAGCCAAGGAAATACTATTACTACAAGGAATACATTAAGGGGTTTTGTTTAAGTTTTATTGCGGAATAAACGCGCAATATCCGGCCCTAGTCGTTTATAATGCCCTGCAAATATTTCAAGTCCTCAGCAACAATTTGATGAATATTTAACACGGTATGAAAGGGTTTTGTATTGTTTTGAAATATTACATCTATATATATAAAAGAAAGTCGTGTTAGTTACACTATTTATAACTCAAGAACGGCTAAATCGATTTGACTGAAAATTGGTGGGCAGGTAGCTTAGAACCAGGAAACGGACATAGGATCATTTTTACCCCGTTTTCTATTTTCTATTCCGCGCGGACGGAGTCGCGGGTAAAAGCTAGTGTTTAATATAACTCAAAAGATTAAAAACATTTCACGCTAAAATTTACGAAAATTTACGAGAACTGTGAGTTGATATGAGTATTATTTTCAATGTTTATTGCAAAAGGGTTCTAATATTTCTTGTTTCCGTAAGAAGCGCTTAGTGAAAAAGTGGTTTAATATTTTTAATTTCCTTTCTTCATGAAATCGAGGTAGTTGAGTAAGTTTAAGTGCAGTATGTAGATAATGTGGTCATAAATCATAAGATAACGTAGAGTTTCACTGCGCTTTTACCTTCATTAAATCATATTTAAGTACTCCAGTAAGTATTAAGTATAATATTTCTTCCGAGCGTATGCTTTGATCGTATGCTGAAGTATTTTATATTTTAATAATAATAAATGAAAGTTGAAAATCTATTTAGTAGGAATGGCTAATCTTTTTTACTAAAAAAATACCTTTTTGTTGGAAAAAAGATAAATACTTTTAGAATTTTACTCTCATTTTATTTACATTAAAATGTTTGTTTTATTGAAATAATTATACGAAAAGATTCAATTTGAAAATATTTATTTAATTCACATTTGTTTTTAAACTTTAAGAGTATATTTAAAATAGGTTAAATATGTAACTCGTGAGCGATTTAAAAAAATCCAGGTGCATACGAAAAGTTGAATAAAGTAATGCTTCGTATGACAGGGAAGTAGGTCAAGAAGGTCGCCAATTAACTGCCGACTTCCTTACCAACAGTATTTATGCAATAAATTTGTTTGGAAATACGTTTATACTTAACCTGTATAATTGTATACTGTAAGGTGAAAATAAAATATAAAAAGCATTAATTTTGATGTGAAACATCTATAGGATCACTTGTAAACCGAATTGTTGGCGTGGCGAAGCTTGCCGTGGCGACGGGTCGCCACGCTATACTGAAGTATATATATATTATCATTAACATCATTTAATTGTAATATTTAATATTTTATGCATATTACTTGTACACACACGATGTTTCACATCTACCAGGCGTCCCATGACGGCTCACATTTTTTTTTAAAAGGTTTTGTTGGTGTTTAAATTTTCGATACACATATACATAGGGATTTTAAAAGTAACGCAACCTGCCAAATTGAGATTGTTTAGGTGGTTATTTTAGCAGTCCCTTAGTGTTTTTATAGTAAAAGATGACAAACGAATAAACGAACACCTGAATTCTCTCTCTTTCCTGAGTTTTATCTACCTTAAATCGACAGAGGAGAGGACGGACAGATGCCTTCTTAAGCATCCACCTTTGCCAAATCCACTTTCTCTTCCCATCCATTCCTAATAATAAAAATGGTGGGAAGGGATGAGCAGTAAAATTAGACCTCACGTACACTCACCAGACGAAAAGCGGATTTAATTGAAGCGTGTCTTCTGTGTGGTCGTGGTATTGAAGCGGGCGGGGGTTCAACAGATGCTGTTTCTGGCATCTGCTAATTTTAAAGTGTACGTGTCAAATTAATTAAATTAATTAGTGTAGTTTATTTTTAATAAATCATAGTTATTAATTAAATGTATAGTAAACAATTTAAATCGTTATAATATCTAGGGTACTTTTACGTAGGGTCTGCACAGTATATATGTATATATGTCTTTAGTATAATTTTAGTTTGTTTTGAGAATGTCTTTTGTGTTTTTTTCATTTGGAAAGTTCTTAAAGTGGTGACCAATTACTGTAAGTGGACGGGCTGAAGTTTGTTAACGAGTCGGTTGGCATTAGCGACACAATAACGCAGTGTAGTGCAGCGTAGTGTACACGCGACTAAAATTTCTTTGTAAAATTTTCGCTCTATTGTTTTAAAGACAATAATTCTTTTGTTTTGACTCTGACCTGAAATGTATATAATATTAAATAACATTAAAATAATTGTATTACTGTTTCGAAATTACAAATGTTGATGAATGGAAATTAATGTGGTTTAAATTAGAGATTACGTATATTTGTGATCATTTTATTTTATTTTATTAAGGTACTGAACAGCCATATTACAGATAAGAAATAAAATAACATTATACATGTATAATGTGAATTCTTATACTTTAACTTAATAGGTTTTTACTCTAATTAAAAGCTCAATATTAAGTATTGTAATGTTGTATTTTATGTTCTCTTTTATGTTGCTTTTTCTCTGAGAAATGAGGTAGTTATTTACATTCGTGTTTATTTCTTTCTTTTCTAAAGAAAAGTTATATATTTTATTCTAAATTAGTCAATTCACATTAAGCATTAAACAAGCAAGCCTCAGTACAGTTCATTTATTGCACAGTTTCAGAAGCTTTATTAAAGTTAGTTATACATCTGGGACATCGTTTTATTTTGTATTCAGCAAAGTTTAACACTTAAGAGAGTTGTGCAATAAATTAATGTTTTATTAATTAAGATTAAAGAAGTGTTTATGCGTTAAGTTAATTGATATCTGAAAAGCTAAGAAATAATTGCAAACTCCTAAATGCAGTTTATGCGTTTTATTATTTTTGATATAAGTAGCCAGCCCTTAAAAATAAGCGCTACTGGTATTTACTCGTACATTATTAGATCTTTGTAATGTCAAAGGTAAAAAAGAGCGAAGTAGAAGGTAATCATTTATGAATGTACCTACTTTTATTTTACTATCAAAATTATTTTTAGTAACCAGTTTACCAAAAAGGTTATTAGTATTTTTAACATACATATAAACTTTTTTGAGATATTTTTATAAACTTATTAAAAACGTCCACACTTACGTATAGAATTTGTATTAACTGTACGTAATTGTAGCCGTTTTTAATTACTTTATAATATGTAATTGTAATGAAAATAATACATCTTTTGTTTTAAATAAATAAAAGCTGTCAAAGTATTATTGATAATGTGTAATTACAAGCTTTCAAATCAATTACGAGTGATGTAAACGAAGTGTTAAAGCGGCCCTCCCTTGTGCAGCTGACACTCTCATTAGTTAAAACTAATTACGTATCGCTTTTAAATAATATCGAACGTTGATTATTATTATTTTTTGTTTTTGTTTTGTTATTGAAACAGGTTTATTTCAATGCAAAATTACATGTAATACAATAACGATAATAGTTGACGTAAACTGTTTCGATCACACGAGCCGGTTTCTTTTTAGCCGACTTCAAAAAGAAGGAGGTTATCAATTCGACTGTATTTTTTTATGTATGTTACCGCAAAACTCTGCCCCCGGTGGTCCGATTTTGATAAAATTATTTTAATCGAAAGGAAGTGCTTGCAGATGGGTTCCATTTTTTTTTAAATAACTATAAGACTAGTAGATTTTAAATTTAGCTTTAAAATGTGTTGTTAATTATTACTTAATACGCCAACTGGTTAATTGTTTAAAATTATAATCCAATTTTTTATAGCAATTTTTTATTTTAAAAACAATTGCAATATAAAACAAAAGCTACTCGTAATAATTTCCACTGAATAAAGCAATCCCAAGAATCGTATAATAACAAAGCATATCGTCAATACATGAAGAAATCGATAACAATTTAGGATTTAAGTTAAGTTTCGTTGAGGTCATAAAATGGGCTCGAATAAACATTCTATGAATAATTTTATCAGTGAATGTAGAGTAAAGGTTTGAATAGATTACAAAGGAAAGTTGGATTCGGCAGAGGATGGGGACATATAGGATGGGTAAATATCCTATTTCTGTGTGTCCTCTCCTGCATCGTTTCAGGGGAGGGAACGCATTTACTATCCTGGCGAATTCAAGAAGCCGCTTACTCGGTAGCAATGTTTTGCTTTATAAAAACACATCTAAGAAGATCGTCTATTTCACGTTTTAAAAAAAATATATACGATAGACCACAACATTTTTACTATCGAGTCATTGCTTTCTATCGAATGACTGCAATTTTATTTGATAGAAATTAAAATAAAAAAGCAAATTACTTATACAACTTTGAGTATTATTACGAATTGATAGAAATATTTATAAGAAGAATTATATTTTAGATAAAACGAATGTACCAACAAAAATTTATTAAAATAAAATCACTAAAAAAATCAGTTACAGGAGTTAACAGTTACGTGAGCGAATTTGTCTTGGATCTGTCTCCTTTAATTGGAAGATCACTTATATACGAAAACATTATATTACTTCATGTAATAACTAAAGAAAAACATGTACACTTCTGTATTATTTATCATAGCTTCCGCGCTAAAGCAACAAGTTTTAAATCCGTTGATATTCAATGAAGTGTTAAATCAAATAGTTATTGGAATCGATCGTTTGGAAAAATAACATTCACGAATCTTTAGGCTTAAAATTTCTATGATTTAAACTTTTTATCTATACTAATATTTTAAACAGAAAAAAAATCTTTTCTATGTTTAAACTCTGAGTGTTCAATTTTTTTTTTTTTTATATAAGAGAAGGGGGCAAACGAGCAGCGGGAACACCAAGGTGTTCATCGACGACCATGGACATCTGCAATACCAGAGGAATCGCAAATGCGTTGCCGGCCTTTGAGATTGTGATACGCTCGCTTCTTGAAGGACCCTAAGTCGTAGCGGTTTGGAAATACCGCCGAGGACAATGTACTCTAATATTAAAATCCATACAATATAAGTGAAAAGTTAATTATCTTATTAGATATTAGCAAAACAATGTAGCTATTAATTAATTAAGAACGGCTTAACTCACGTGTGATCGTTCGGTGACGGCACCGACTAGTTTCGGACTCGTCGGGGGTTCATCTTCAGGCCGAGTATTTCTTTGAGGACTTCTCAGTCGTGTCGCGTCTCACTCAGTGCGAATTAACTATTATATCTCTAACGAGTGTTTAAACAATTTAATGTAGCTATTACCGTAAAAGTATTTTTAAGACCAATTCATGACATAATTGATACTAAAATAGCGTTTAATTCTAACCAATTTGGTCTTCGGTATGTTCTGTTATTATAAAACTTTTCACCCATAAAAGAAATAGATGACAATATAAGAAACTTGTTACAAGTCGCGACTACATTGTTGAAAGACATTATGAGAAGTTTAGCAGCTGCTGTAAGCTGTGAACATCTAGAAACTTCTGTTTGATAAATGTGACATCGAGTTGTGCCAAGCGAATGTTGAAAAGTTACTCGTTTTGTTAGGAAATGGAATATTTGCGTATATTTAATTATTTTTGAAGTAAAGTATTTATGAAGTATAATTAAAATTATTTCTCTTTTTTCTTTTGCTTTTAAAATTCAAAGATATGTGTATTTCAACACCCAAAGTGCCAGTTGACTAAAGCCTAGTCACTCCTAATATAGGGTAAGTTCGAACCCCGATACGGAAAATTAGAATTTTTTCGGAAAAAAATAATTAAAAAACAAGCGTCTTAACTAACATTAGTCAGCATTCAATGAGTTAAGAGAAACCAAACCATTAATTTCAAGAAGAGAGTGTGTTGCAAATTTATTTTCTAAAAGTGGTAAAGATTACGCCCTTCTTCTCACTTAATAAAACCATAGAGGTTTTATTTGAATCCTTTTAGTTACATAAACCAGATTTTATTATTATTTAGCTACTAGCTTTTACCCGCGACTCCGTCCGCGCGGAATAAAAAAAATGCACACACAATAAAAAAGTTCCTATGTCCGTCTCCTAGTTCTAAGCTACCTCCCCATCAATTTTCAGCTAAATCAGTTCGACCGTACTTGAGTTATAAATAGTGTAACTAACACGACTTTCTTTTATATATATAGATAGCTACGTAGAAAGAATTGAAAATTTCTCCCGATCCGAAATGAATACAATATTGTGCACTTTAAAGAAATTTAAAAACAAAAATGAAACGAGCGCTAGCATTCATCTTAAGTGCAGGTTCATGTTACAATAATATTTCAACGATACGCGGCTTTTTATACTATGGAAATCTACGAGTATATCTACATATCTATATATATAAAAGAAAGTCGTGTTAGTTACACTATTTATAACTCAAGAACGTCTGAATCGATTTGACTGAAAATTGATGGTCAGGTAGCTTAGAACCAGGAAAAGGACATAGGATAATTTTTACCCCGTTTTCTTTTCTTTTTTTTTTTTTTTTATTCCGCGCGAACGGAGTCGCGGGTAAAAGCTAGTATAAAATAAAGTCGTGTTAGTTACACTATTTATAACTCAAGAACGGCTAAATCGATTTGACTGAAAATTGGTGGGCTGGTAGCTTAGAACCAGGAAACGGACATAGCATAATTTTTAACTCCGTTTTCTATTTTTTATTCCGCGCGGACGGAGTCGCGGGTAAAAGCTAGTATTATATAAAAGAAAGTCGTGTTAGTTACACTATTTATAACTCAAGAACGGCTGAATCGATTTGACTGAAAATTGGTGGGCAGGTAGCTTAGAACCAGGAAACGGACATAGGATAATTTTTACCCCGTTTTCTATTTTTTATTCCGCGCGGACGGAGTCGCGGGTAGAAGCTAGTATTTTATATTCACTTTATGACATAGTTACTTCGAAGGGTACATATTACAAATTTGTTGTCAATATAAGATGATTGTGAATTCAAAGTAAAAGATAAATTAGACTATTTCTATCAAAATTAAATATTCTAAACTATAAATCGTTTAAAATAAACATCCTAGAGAAACTACTATATTAAAATAACATTGTTCCCCAAACTTAAATCTTCAAAATAACAATTTTGCTTTTACTAACGTTATTGCTTTTCTACGTACTAAGCCAACGAGCCGAAAACCCAACTGCGATTCCCGTTTTAAACGAATCTCTTCAATACTCGTTTGGAATACTGCTCTATTCGTTTGAAACGTGTTGTTTGCGAATCCAAACGAAACACGATATGAAATTATTAATATTCCGCTTGGCGTGTTCATTTTGTATTTCGAGTTTTCTAGTTGTTCTGTTACCAAATTTTAAATCAAATATTTTATGTTTATTTTGTAAAATAATTTTTTATTAACATAATCGACCTATTTTAAATTTTTTTTTGTTCATGTGAACTTTTATATTAATTTATGATGGTTTTACGAGCAGTGAATATTGTTTTTTTTATGTTCAGTGGAGTTTAAATACATAATAAATAAATTATGGAAGATTAACCCGCATTGCGGTACACTGTGACATTCGCTCCCGTTTGTGTATTGATTTTTATTTCTTTTGTATTGTATTTAATTCTGTAAACTATTATATCACACGCAGAGACGTTAAGTGCTGACCGAGGGATACATTTAGTGTGGATTTATTAAACTTTGAATGTGGCTGTAAAGTGACTGGGAATGGGATAGAAACCTATTTCTGACTAGGGTAAAATTTTGGCAAAAGATTTTTTTTTCTAAAATGACAGAAATCTTAGTCCAAATATCAGGCAATTTAAGGCATTATGACAAGAAATGAAGCTTAAAAATGTTTAAAATATATAAATATTTAATTCGAAACTTGTTTCATTTATTCAATTTACATTGTTATTAAAATACGTTTTAAACACAGTATAAAATGAAATGTAATACAGGGTGTCTGTTTTTCATATAAAAATATGTGTTATTTACGAGTTTCGTTAAATATTCGGCAATAAAAATTCGCGATGTTAAAAAATAGCACAGAAGCATTTAAAATAAATTTAATGTTTTTTTACATACAAAGTTTTACGTCAGTATTCTAAGCTATAAAAGCTAGTGAAAATTTCTCCTGTTATTATTTCAAAAGTATAAAAAGAAAATCTGACTTTTACGACCGTTTTATTAATTTTTCATTGGAGCTTGTATTTTTACAGCAATGAAATGAAAATTAAATTAAAGGAATATAAATAGAGTGAATTTAAAAAGATTCAAAATTAGGTATATTATTGAATGGAAGCGTTTTAAAATATTTTATGTCGAAATATTATATATCAGTCTTTCAATCGATACAATTTAGTTTTATTCAGTCCAGCGCTGGATTCCATCACTGGCCTGGAGTAATGTAAATTGAACATTCGTTTCAATTCGAAACAATGCAGTTTTAAGATTGAAACCAACGCCATCTAGTAGAAATACTATTGTTTATATTTGGTTAACTGCCTGCGTGATCCGATTACAAGGCTCTTTGAACACAATGCAACGTTAATCTTCGAAGCCCGGCGAGTTTAGTCGCTAAGCGATTAAAGCCTTAATCAATACAATATCTTAAAGGTTCGTACACAGCGCGCTTCGCCGACATTTTTATCTGTTATCTCCAAAGACAACTCCGTTGTCGAGATGGTCGTGAGAAAAGTCGCTGCAATTTTCAAGATGGTGACTTAACGCTGTGTGTACTGTTGTTTTTCGCGACGCGATCGTACAAAATTAGTTTTGACGATTTTCGTTGCATTGTGTACGAAGAACCTTAGATGAGGAGTGTCATATTCGTATTCTGTCTCTGAGTGTTATAAGAGGACAGTCAGCAGGGTATATTACATTATTTTATTGTATTTAATTTTTTTATTAGTATCAGAAAAATCCACAGCTTCCTTAGAATAAAAAAAAAACAAAATAATATTACAGAAAAAAGCCTTAAATTATTTGTTACTTTGTAGTTTAAAATTAAAGTTGAGATTAAATTTTATTAGTTATGTTTTGTTTTCATAGATTAAGAATCAACACATGACAAAGTTACAATAAATTATTAATTAAAATGTAATCTTATTAATACAAAAAGGTATTAAGTAAATGAACAATCAAGCTGTGTGTCGGCCATATTACATTTTGGAGTTCGGCCAACATGGCTGTCGATAATAATTACATTACAGGGTGTTCATGTTTCCACCTCGTCGCATTCGTTCTGATATCACTGCTTAACATCTGCTCTGAATAAATTTTGATTACGTCACTGTGTTTTTCATAATTAATTATAAAAACTTTGGCATAAATCTCGAAATATTCGGTTTCTGTAAAACATAAATTACAAAGACAAGAAAAAGATTTATGTGTAAATTTTAAAATAAATTAATTTTATGAATAAAAAATAAGAGTTGACACTCAATGTTAAACAATTTAGCCTAAATTTATAGAATTTTACCTTTAACAAAAGTTTTTATTCTTGTGTGATCATCAGGAATGCAATTTTTCTATTAGAAAGAGCCGTCACAGACTTGTGCAGTGATTTATGCTCTCATATATCCTGTGAAAACGAGCACACGTCTCTCATATATTCTCTTACTGATATATCCCCTTAATACTATGTTATCTGTAAATTTATTGTGTTTACGTAACTGTAAGATAAGCATAAAATTATATTACTACTAGAATTCCGGAGTGTTATTAATTTTTTTTTAAATTATTTAAATTAGAATGAATTTGAAACCTTAAAAGTTGGTCTTAAATTGTATAATTATATGATTGAATTCATTTCTTTGTAATCTCTATCTCTATCATATCAAAAAGGTGTTTCATAAATTTGTTTTACGTACCTATCTTTTAATTAATCACCTAAATTATATACTAATTATATATCATCCTGTATGCGCTATTCATACAAGTCTCATAAACCAAACCAACTCTCATAAGTCAAAAAACCTCCCCTACTTGTCTTGTAAAGACCTTCAAAACAATGCAGAGAGAATTTAAAAGTAACAGCCTCAGGCTACGTACTGGCTGACAAGAAAAGAAAAATAATACGTCACGTCGCGTTGTTAGGTAAAATACGTTAACGTTATTTTTTGTTTTTGTTCAAAACAATGTTATTAATTTGTTTATTCAAAAATTAATTAATGTAACGTAATGTTAGAAACATTACGTTACATAAATGAAAAACATTAAACAATTTAGATATTTATTTTTTATGTTTGTACAAAACATTCTTTCTCAGTTTTATTCGCTAAAAATTAACAATTATTGCAAATGATTTTAACACCATTCACTCGCTCCTTGTTAATTATAAAAAATGTAAAGTACTTGATGGTGACAACTTAGAAATCTATCTATCGTACTCAGAATCAATTAATGGTTACTCAAATAGTCGATTAGTAACTTCATGTATCTGAGTGCGAAAGTAAAACATGCTGTCATGTATAAAGTCCATATTTATTATTCTGTCCCATTTGCGTTTCGCTGCGTAAATTATATTTCTTTTCGAACTTCTGTAGCCACGCTCTCTTCACCTCCTCAACTGCGACAGGATCTTGTGTAGTCGATGTCCTAGCCCGTGCTATACTTTGCAAGTAAGATTCGTACATACTCATTCTGGGTAATACTGAATTACCTTCAGCAGGCTCTAATGGTACATTGATTGGAGCAAATGGTATAGATAGCATTTGTTTCCTTGTATCACCGAATATATGTTGAAATTCCGGTTGATTTTCTGTCGCGTTGGCAATTATTTGTGTGGTTGTTGTGGACGATGTTGGTGTGAAGACTGTCGGTCTGTTCTCTTCGTCCCAGATGACAGAGTCGAGCCATCTCGCGAAGCTGGATACTTTAGGGAATGCGTGCGTTCTGGTGTAAACTGCACAAGTGTGTAGGAATGTTGCGATACCGACTAGAGTGTTGTTTTGTATTACAGCTCCGCCATCATCTCTCTGAAAAAATGGAATTGTGGTAAACTTACTAATATTATAAATGCGAAAGTTTGGATGTATGGATTGATGGATATTTTTTAGAAGGTATCTTCGAAACGGTTCAACGGATCGCAATGAAATTTGGTAGTCACGTGGAACACATAGACTACTTACTAAGTTTTTTTAAATACCATACTGACGGAGTAGGGGGCAACAGCTAGTCTTAATATTACAAAATTGTATCCTAGTTTATTCGGTGATGGAATTTTTCTTCAGTTCTATTAATTCTTAAGTTATATTCGATAAATACTAACTCGACAGAAGTTTCGATTAGGATCCTGCACCCCGGCGGCGCAGATGTAATGTCCGGGCAGCAGTTTGGTCGCGGGTTCGCATATTGTAGAGTCTATCAGGGGCGCATTAAGTACTCGTAAATGCTGCAAAAAACAGAGAACAACACCGTTTAATTAAAGGATGGTAAATACATTTGTGTTATTAACACTGCTTACGTTATGCATCGAACCAAGAAACTTAATTTATGCATCGCAATTCAATTCGTATGGTAAGATTTTTTGTAATGTTTGCTTACCCCATTAGGTGTCCAAGCTAGTATGGAGGCGAGGTAACCCAAATTGACCTCGTCATCCGGCTTGGGTAAGTTGACAGGTCCAATGCGTGCGCTGTACTCCAAGGGTACAGTCAGCTTCATAGCGGATACTTTCAAGTCGAAATTGTTGATTAGGATTCTTATCTATTAAAGAAAGTACAATATTTATATGATGTAATTTAAATTGAAAAGCGCATTCTTTTTAAGTTCAATTATGTTTCCTTGTACATTGCAGAAGACAACGAAATATGCGTGATAGACGTACAGTCTGCACAAAATTTATACCATAAATATAGTTCCAGTTTTTATGCCCGAGTGCATCAGCCACCTTCCCGACAAAATCCCGTCGAAATCCACCTGTTTCGGAGATTACCCGGAACAAATACAAGCCTTGCGGACAGACATACATACTGACAAAAACTTTGAAAATTGGTTTTTCGTTAAAATATAATATTTTTTTACACTACAATTTTATTAATATGTAAAGATAAATATTTACCTTATGGATGGTACCACTTTTGTTGTTATATGAGCTGCCGAAACGTAGCGTGTAGTTACCGAGGTACTTATGTGTCACATACGAAGTTATTATGTGTCTGTAATTAATATTTAAGTAAAGTATATAGCGCAATGATTACTAAACGAACATGGAAAATCTATAGTTGATTTTTTATAGAAGAATATATTTATATAATACTAGCTTTTACCCGCGACTCCGTCCGCGCGGAATAAAAAAAAATAGAAAACGGGGTAAAAATTATCCTATGTCCGTTTCCTGGTTCTAAGCTACCTGCCCACCAATTTTCAGTCAAATCGATTCAGCCGTTCTTGAGTTATAAATAGTGTAACTAACACGACTTTCTTTTATATATATAGATAGATATTGCCTACTTCTTACGGTGAAGAAAAAACATTATGAAGCACAAATCTGCACAGAAGTTCAAATTCAAGCGATCCGAACTAGTCCAGTGTGGTTGAATTTGGCCTAAACAGCATTAACTTGAGAGACACCATGACTTGGAGACTTTAAAAGCTAACAATGACTCACGGATCGAAGCACTTTGAAAGTGTAAGCGACCAGTAGATGTTAAGGACGGTGGCGCTGCAGACGTAGGAGCTGTTGCGCAGCAGCGTACCGGCGTACGGGTGCTGGTAGACTTGCGTCACCGCCGGTCCTATGTGCTCCCCGCTGTCCTCCACGTCGCGGTCTCCTGGGTAACATAGATGCTCAATATGTTGGTGTTAACTTTGACGGCCCTTTGCAAGAAGATCGGCGGTTAAAAAATTAGCTTTAGTCGTTCCTTGTTTTTTATCACTTGTAAAAATGTCTGGGAACTATACCTTAAAGTAGTAAATGTGAGACGGAATCTAGGTCTGAAACTAGCTTTTGTTTTTGCTTGTTTGAGTATTCTTTTGTTATTTATTCTTTTGTTAGTCGTTAGTCAATCTACCGGTGTCGGTGATAAAACAGTTTGTTAAGTCACATACAATTGACTTACCACTTATATTAGCTTGGGCGATTATATTTGTGCTGTTTGAATCCAATTCGTCTATATCACGGTCACCTGAAGTAAAAAAAAATCAAAATAATTTTCAATCACGTATAGGAAGTAACGAACAAAACTTTAACAATGATCAAGCAGCTTTTGAATTTCTTCAAAGTAACAAAACATTATCCGTATTTTCTCTAAATGATTGCGTTGTAGCAAACCTTTTATTTTTTGAAAATAGTAAAATAATTCCTAATAGTAAAGTAATTATCCTTTCAAAGATTTACGTTTACCGTCTTTATCTTCTTATATATAAAATTCTCGTGTCGCGGTGTTTGTGGTTAAACTCCTCCGAAACGGCTTGACCGATTTTTGTGAAATTTTGTGAGCATATTCAGTAGGTCTGAGAATCGGCCAACATTTATTTTTCATACCGCTATTAAGTTTTTTTTAACTGCGCGCGGACGGAGTCGCGGGCGACAGCTAGTAATAATATAATTACGTACCTATCTCACCTGAGTCCATGACATCTTCCTCACTAGCCAGTTTTGCCTGAACGCAGTACAGGACAATGTAACAGAGAGCTACAATATTGTACCACATCTTAACCCTAGACTCTGTTGTACCACTCTGAGAGCACAGCCTGTGTTTTCTCTAATAGTACCGCGCCACAGACTTAATAATGTTTAGATAAAGATAACGAATATAACGTCAACAATAAAAATAGAAGCGAAGAAACTGTAATTTTAATTTTAAATCATTCTATTACTATTTAAGTCTGAGTTTTTTAATTTTATGTTCCCTTTTGTCTTATTTTTTTACTTTCTGTAATTTTTAAATGTTAATTAAATTTAACGTCCACAAGAATTTATCTAGTTTTTTGTAATAACTAAATCTATGAATGCTTTAGCTTAGTCTCACGAAAGTTCAAATAATATAAATGATAATAATTATTAAATTTGAAACGCACTTAATTTCTAAAAAACACTTCACTACTCGAATATGCAATTTTTTAACTTTAAGTAAAGAGTATTTTTGCGCTTAATTGTTACAAAAAAACTTATGTGAAAAAATTACCAAAAAAGAATTTTTTTACTTTAATGTCAGGTCTAAAATACTCGATATTCTATGCGCACTAACGACTTCAGGATGTTTTGCCGTAGCGTATATATGTTTGTGTCAACAATGATTGCTAGTTAACTGCTGTAGAAAGAAAAGCACTCAAGAAAATCTAACGCCCTCTATCGTTTAATATTATTATCAAATGGATTTCAAATCTAAATTGAAATCTATATATATATATATCTACCTTATATATATAAAAGAAAGTCGTGTTAGTTACACTATTTATAACTCAAGATCGGTCAAACAGATTTAGCTGAAAATTGATGGGGAGGTAGCTTAGAACTAGGAAACGGACATAGAAACTTTTTTATCTTGTGTGCATTTTTTTCAATCCGCGCGGACGGAGTCGCGGGTAAAAGTAATATAAAAACTAAAATACATCATTAAAAGAAGTCCCTTTAGGTAAGGTTCCGAAGATACTGTCAGCGTTCCCCTTTTGAATAGCTAGACTAATTCTTTGTCCGAAGTACCTGCCAGCTCTTCGGTCTCCTGTGATGTCGACACTCATTAAAAGTACATTCACATATAAATAAAAACAACACGTCTCACGCCCGTATACTATAGAAGCAGACGGACACTTCAATTTGGCGTGGGACTAACCTTTCTTTGAAATAGTAATACAGTTTCATAATAATATTAGATCCCTCTTTTAATAATGGATTAATTCATGCCAAGCTGTCGATCAGTGGTCACTTAGGGCAAGCCTTAATATAGATTAAGTACGACATATCAACACTAAGCACTGCCTATGAAAAAATTTAAAACAATGCGTGAAATCCGAAATTTGTTTCTATATTTTTGTATATTTTTTGTAATTACTTAATGAAAACATTGTTAAATATAATTTTAATTAATGTTATATTTAATAAATTGTTTAATATATAAGCTTTTATATTGGGTAACTTGAAAAGGCTTTATGAAACTGGAACGTATTGTTGCTAAGATGATAAACGAGCCTCTTCCTGCGCACGTCTCTACAGTCGTTAGTCGAGCACAATGTTTAGATTAATGGACAGATATTTACAATAGGACTTGTATATAAAATTTTTATAATAATATACGAATTAAACATTTAAATAGTTTATGCGAGAATTAATTTGTTCTTTTAATATAGTTGTAATTTATTGTAAAAAATGTTTTGAAATCGATAAAGGCATTTAGCTGGGTTCATTGCAGACATACGTAGACCCAATCCTGGTATTTAAAATCTCCCATGCTTTTCTAACATGGGCCGGATATAAAAAAGAGTAAGGTTTATTAGGGGAGTAGAAGGTTAGGAGAAAATAATCATCAGCTTACATACAGATGGTTGGCACATTATGTAACCTTGTAGAGTCTGGAGGAACAAAAATAAATATTCTTTAATAATTGTGTTGCGCTTCTCGTGCGTAATTATATTTTCACTGTACTAGTTACCACACAAATGACATGTACGTTTGTTACAGAAGCTGGTGGTGGGGGGTCCGAACCAGCGGAACTGGCGCGGTATTCTCATCGCACTGCTGGTGATTGTACTCGTGTTAGCGTTGATTGTCACCTCCGTGGTACTGCTCACCCCACCCGACGAGGGGCCGAGAGTCAGGGGTCGCCGCTTACGCATCCAGGACCTGCTAACTGATGAACTGGTGCCCGTGCGATGGAATGGCACCTGGATATCAGGTATGCCTTAAAGTCTTTGCAACGCTAGAATAAAATTAAGTCATAAGATAAAAATATTAAAGGTAAGAAAGAAATACGACAGAAATTCCGACTCTCGTGTTCGTACAGAGACTTTTCGATGCCGGGATTCGAACCTAGGATCTGTTCTGTACAGATTACAAGTCGAGTGCTTAAACCCTGTGCCACCGACTCTCCTTCTGAGTATTTACTTCATCATCATCAGCTCACTATACGTCCCCACCGAGGGGCTCGGAGCCTACCCCAATTTAGGGGTGACTAGGCCATAGTCAACCACGCTGGCCCAGTGCGGGTTGGTTGACTTCACACATATCATTGAATTTCTTCTCAGATATGTGCAGGTTGCATCACGATGTTTTTCCTTCATCGTAGGAACGTCGGTTAAATGTACATATGTAAATCGAAAATCGAAAAACACATTGGTCCATGGCGGGATTCGAACCCAAGACCTGCAGATTGCAAGTCCAGTGCTTAACCCCTGAGCCACCGACGCTCGAGTATTTACTTACATAGATAAAATTCTTTGAATAAACTTCAATGAACCAATCCTGTGAATAGGCGTAAAATGTATATATTAAGCAAATTGCAGGTTCGCTCGTAAAAATTCTTCTCACTGATTACTCTGAATATTTTAGTAGACATTTCCATTTATTAATGCAAGATGTCGCGCTACGAATTTTTTATTCCATTCCGTTAAATAAACTTGTAAATGTAATTCATAATATAGTCAAATATGCGTACTCTTAAATTATACGTTTTTTTTGTTTGGCTATAGCATATACAGGAGGTTACAATGAACCATAAAATGGTGCGAAAATAACAAAGCTATAAGACGGCGAAAAAGTAGCATACCTTTATGTTGTACCTGTTAATGTTAAAAGCTGACGCCGAATTCAATGTGTTTTTGTTCCAGGTGATGAATATGTATATAGAGATGCGTGGGGTGGTATCAGCCTCATGTTCGCAGCTAATCAGACCTCCAAAACACTCATGCCAAACACTACATTTGTAAGTATCGAATTATGACGTAATTTCCTATGTATTAGGAGTCAGTTAATAGACATCCCCGTACTCTAGACTCGAGTCTACCCAAAGTTATGAGTGACGAGGCCACAGTCGTACAAGCTGGCATAGTACGGGTTGACGTCATACACCACTATGATTTCACATCTCGTTGTTTTCCTTCAACGATCGGTACAAGACAGGGATAAAACTGGAACCTGCGCCATTAACCTTCTTCCCATTTATTATCTGTGATTTGAAACGCTTAATGAAAAGTATTTTGTTACCAGAGAGTACTAGAACCAGCCTCATTCTCGCTGTCCGCTGACCGTCGATTTCTATTGCTGGCCCAGAGCCTGCGTCAACTGCACCGATATTCCTACCTCGCTAGATACACCGTATATGACATACTGACCACGTAAGTACAAAATTATGAACGAATGAATGTGTTACTAAATGATTTGCTGCCTGATTGATTCACTTACTGAATGAGACGAACTACGGAGTTTTTATGCTGATTATTATTTGGTCGAAGGCTAAACTTTAGTTTACGTACCAGCAAATTGACGGCTGCAATTCTTATGGCGAACAGAGTTATATCTAAGGACTTACTAGCCAAAGTTAAAAGTTGTGAAAACTCGTAGATTTTTAGTTATTGAATAAATAAAATCGTATTTTAGGCTAATTCTCCACTACTTTTGACGTAACTTTGACAGTTTTTTTAATTGTTTAAAAGTTTCATGAGACATTATTATAAACTAAATAAAAACAGAAATATCGTCGCCGACATCGAATTAAGTGTACGTGATTGTAGCCATTTTTATTTATTTAAGAATTTTCAGTTATTTACATTTTCTAACCGTGGATTTCTGAGACCAAAATATCTGAATAAAACATATTGTCATCCCTGTCATTATCTTTGACAAAACAGGGATTGCAATATGTTTTAAATTGAGATTTCGGGCTCAGAAACCGATAGTAAATAACGTACATATACACGTATATATTAAACTTTCTTATTTTAAATATTCAAATAAAAGAATAACATTTAAAAACAAATGCCAAGTTATAATAGTTCCTCTCAAATAATGCAACTCTTCGCTGAGTTCAAGTAAACAAAACAAGCGCTGACTTAAGTTTCTGTTAAACTGACTTAGTTCTACTTATTTATTCAAGTTTCAATGAAGATGCGCGCTTTGAAGTTTCACTGAAGAATCCACTGCTCTATACTGCACGTAACTCTTTTGTCGAAGTTGACTAAAGTGAAATATATTTTATACATTTTGAAATCTTTCTACGAAGACGAAACATTTTTAACTTTAAAATGACGAGAAGCGTCTTTTGAAAAACATTTGTCGATCTCAATTTTAATCAAAATAAAACAAGTAAAATATTTAATTTAAAAGAAAAATTACTAAAAAAAATTGAATTTAAAAAAAAATCTAATTATTATTATTTGAAATTGAAATTTGAAGATGTAGTATTTGTTGGCAGAAACATTTTCCTATATACAGGAACTAATAGAACCTAAGCTTCCAATTCAATTTCAGAGAATCCTATCCCCTCACACCTTTACCTGACGAGGTAGGTGGAGGTGTTATCACCGAGGGTCCGTACCTCCTCCTTGCGATGTGGACCCCCAAGGGTCACGGGCTTATTACCGTACGAGACTACGATATCTACTACAGACCGGCTCCGAGATCCTCCACTGGGTATCGTGTCACCGAGACGGGGAAAGCCGGCACAATATACAATGGTGTACCTGATTGGTTGTATGAAGGTAACATAAATTGATCCTGTTTACCTCCATGACCTCATTTTATTTTAATAATGTAAAAAAACTCACTATTGTAATTTAGCATAAGGAACATGCGCAAAAAAGAGTACGGATCAAGAGTCTGTAGATGTCTTTTGTTAATTAAAAAAAAAATGATGTTTTTTTCTATGTAATATTAAATTTTTGATTTTTTTTCTGTTCGATTTGTGACTTGTAATATATTTCTGTTTTATAACGCGTCTATTTCGTGAATAGAGAGCGTTGTCACAATCATGTTGAACATGTGACCGATGTGTTTAGAGCATCACGTCTCTTGCTAGTCGGAAATAAAAAAGTTATTACATCTATTAGTACCAGACAAATCATAGTGTCTCTTGTAGATATGACTGTTACCGGAAAGAATTTTAATGTCCAGTGTGACCTCAACTTTACAATTCCCAAGACAAGAAGCTGCATACTATATTTTTTTAGGCAGTGTGTCTGCGAAGACATTTCTCACAGGTAACCATGAGCCATTATAATTGATTCTCATATAAGTATTCGTTGCAGAAGAGATCCTCAAGTCGCGTACTGCTCTGTGGATGTCTGGTGACGGTCACATGGTGTTGTATGCCACATTCAACGATAGTCTGGTACGCGAGCAAAGGTTCCCCTGGTACGGCGCTGCGCTCGACACAGACGATCCTGCTAAGGTAAACTCTCTCATGTTAAGTTGTTTATTCATCTGTGGAATCGTTTCCCTTTCGATAATTGACTAATCATGTTTTCGAATTTCATATACAGAAATCAACTTTTAATTTTCGAGATTTTTTTCTTTTGTTATTTGAAAAAAAAACTTGAGAGGTGTGTTGGGACACCCGGATGGAACGAAGTTCCTTTCGATTAATTAGTGAAGGAACCAATGTTTATTCGATGAATAAAAAACTTAAGTCTTCACAAGAAGTACATTTTATTTCTATGAATTTTCGTTATATATTGTCACGTCGTTGCCCTGGTGAAGTAGCGCTCATTCGTCGTTAACATACTTACTATAGCAAAAAGTGTCGTGATAACTTTTCGTAAGAATTTTTTCCGTCTAGCCCCCTTTCACAACGCGCGATAAGGAACTTCGTTCCAATAAAAAAAAGGCGACCCATCTGCAAGCACTTCCTTTCGATTATTTTTTTATTTTTATTAAAATCGGAGCACCAGGGGCAGAGCATCGCGATAACACACATAGAAAAAAATACAATCGAATTGATAACCTCCTTCTTTTTGAAGTCGGCTAAAAATAAAGAGAAATATTCATTTGGTTTCTTAGTAATAATACGATTTTATGTCCCTAGGGAACGAGAATTCCGTCAACATTTACTTAAGGAATTTTATATAATGCGAGAAGCCACAAAGTTCTGATCAAACTCTATTTCATTGTACTGAAATTTTGGTACAATTTGATAATCTTTATTTCCATTACCAGACGTACCCGGAGATAAAGAGCGTGAGGTATCCAAAGCCTGGCACCAACAATCCCACAGTGAAGCTGACGGTTGCAGACATCGCAGACCCCAAGCACATCCGCACGAGGCATCTCACACCCCCAAAAGTTATACTCGAACAGGGGTAAGTGGGAAAGAATTTAAAGTTAACTTACCAAAACTTATCCATGTAAATAAACTTTCCTAAAATACACTTAATCAAAGGTTAAATAAAGTTAATTAAAGGTTTCAAAAGTGTTTAATTATTAACCGTGGGTTTCAGAGTCTCTGTATAAAACATATCGCCATCCAACATATTCACAGCGGTTCGCTAGAACGGCACCACGTCTCAATTTTCCTAAATACCATACGAGTGCTTTTCGTGGTAGTTTTCGTTTCGCTGCAACCAAGTGCTGGAACGATCTCCCACCTCCTATCAGAAACTCTATCTCCTTCAATTCTTTTAAATTTAAATTAAGGTCTTGGTTACTTTCTATTCAAAAATCTAGCACTTAGTTGTCTAACTTTTAATTTTTAATCTTAAATTAGTCTATACAGTTATTTCTTTACTTTACTATATTAATCAAAACATAGCAGAAGGTATAAAAACATAATCACAACACGACTTACTCACAGTTACTTGAACTGGATACAATTTGTAAAATGTTGCATTGAAAACTTTGTAATTTTAAACACTTTAAATTGACTTGGGCTATCTCAATGTTATGAATCATTGTTTGTTGTTAATCTAATCTAACTTTATTTTTTATTATTACTATTATTTTTTATAAAGGTGCCAGCTGAAAACCAGTGCAGGGGCAGTTTAGTCTGTCCCTGCTTCTCTGAGCTGGCTCCCTTTTGCCACACTTTGTGCCTTGTATGTGTGTGTTTTTCTTTTTTTGATTTTATGTATTTTTTTTTTGTGTGTTGCAATAAATGTTTTTTCTTTCTTTCCATCCGTCATGTTTTAAACGGTGACTATGATCTCAAAAACTCACAGTAAATATTTTCAATGATTTCATCGATTTAAAAATATACCCAAAGGTTAACATATTGTTAAGTACCTCAGTGTTTATTTGAAAGAAAAAGATGACAATATGTTTTTGTACACATGTTTCGGCAGTGGGTACTCACGTTGTGGTGACATAACATTATATAGAGCAAGAGCCCGTGAACCCCAGACCTTCGTTATTTTATAAAAGCTGAAAGTTTGTCAGCGCATGCTCCCAACACAGGTAAGAACGATGGACTATTATGAAGTTTGGGTCACCGTGGCTTTGGCAGGTAAACGGTACTAAAGGTGTGTAAAATACCGATCTAAATTCATCAAATAATAAAGTGTGATTTTTTGGTATTACCTTCAGAATATTATTAAAAATCACGTTATTGATTGCCAGACACTTAACATCGTGGCAACCCCTTGCCAGACACCCCTAATGTTCACGAAATTATAATTCTACTTATGTTATAGTATAAAAGCTGATTTTTATATATAATACTTAGGTAATAATTAGATGATGTTTCCTCATCAGCCAGACATTTTTGATAGTTCCAACCCCTTGCCAGACAATGATGTAGGGTCGCTGTAGGAGCGAGCGCGAGACAGTATATGTATGGTGGGTGCGAGTGAGATGGCGAGATAGGTCTATCGCGATCCCTCAATAACAGATTATAAAAAAAAAACAAATAAATAATACTCAAAAATTTAATTAAAAATATATTAATAACATTACAAGTTATTATAGAGCAAGAGCCCGTGAACCCCAGACCTTCATTATTAGTAGTAGTAAAAGTAGTATCCATTTCAATGGAATTCTCTGCATATATTCTCTCCAATGAATCAGTATATAATTCATGTAAATGAATCAATAAATGACAGCGGCCATTGTTGATAATATCTTCTTCTATGATGCTACAAATTTCATTGAAAGATTCTTGGTGGTACTCTCGATAATGATGCCAATCACTTTTAACAGATATTTTCGCCAATGAAGATATTTTGTTATTAAACTGAATCCTACAGTCAGTGTGATAGTATATTTTCGGACTTGCAATACTTTCCAATCTACTTAACAACTCATTATACTCTTTTTTTTATTGCAAAATAAACAAATTTTTTTACTTATATCAACACTGGTATCACTTTGAATCGAACTATTTACTTCTGTGGTTGCATTAGCATTTTCACTCACTTCTTCAAGTCCGCGAATGTCCACAGCTGCCTGGGAAGGTTGAAGTTCTGTTGATTGAGAAGCTGAAGGTGGGTGTGATACAGTTAACTCAGACAAATGCGATGAACCTGGTATTGAATCGTCTGTTGATATATTTACGTCTTTAGATGGCTCTTTTTCTTGCTCTGTTTCAACAGTCTTTTTAGAATTTTTAGGTTCTGGGGTAAAATATTTTTTCATCAGTCATAAGTCATAAGTCATTTTAATCAGTATAAGTAAAAAAATTTGTTTATTTTGCAATAAAAAAAAGAGACAAGTGAGATCAAAAATGCTTCCACTCCATGAAGGTGATAAAAACCAATTTCAGTCTCGTATAATGTCTAGCATTGAAAATCAAAAAGAGTATAATGAGTTGTTAAGTAGATTGGAAAGTATTGCAAGTCCGAAAATATACTATCACACTGACTGTAGGATTCAGTTTAATAATAAAATATCTTCATTGGCGAAAATATCTGTTAAAAGTGATTGGCATCATTATCGAGAGTACCACCAAGAATCTTTCAATGAAATTTGTAGCATCATAGAAGAAGATATTATCAACAATGGCCGCTGTCATTTATTGATTCATTTACATGAATTATATACTGATTCATTGGAGAGAATATATGCAGAGAATTCCATTGAAATGGATACTACTTTTACTACTACTAATAATGAAGGTCTGGGGTTCACGGGCTCTTGCTCTATAATAACTTGTAATGTTATTAATATATTTTTAATTAAATTTTTGAGTATTATTTATTTGTTTTTTTTTTATAATCTGTTATTGAGGGATCGCGATAGACCTATCTCGCCATCTCACTCGCACCCACCATACATATACTGTCTCGCGCTCGCTCCTACAGCGACCCTACATCATTGTCTGGCAAGGGGTTGGAACTATCAAAAATGTCTGGCTGATGAGGAAACATCATCTAATTATTACCTAAGTATTATATATAAAAATCAGCTTTTATACTATAACATAAGTAGAATTATAATTTCATGAACATTAGGGGTGTCTGGCAAGGGGTTGCCACGATGTTAAGTGTCTGGCAATCAATAACGTGATTTTTAATAATATTCTGAAGGTAATACCAAAAAATCACACTTTATTATTTGATGAATTTAGATCGGTATTTTACACACCTTTAGTACCGTTTACCTGCCAAAGCCACGGTGACCCAAACTTCATAATAGTCCATCGTTCTTACCTGTGTTGGGAGCATGCGCTGACAAACTTTCAGCTTTTATAAAATAACGAAGGTCTGGGGTTCACGGGCTCTTAGACTAATACGTTATAATAACGTTATTTTTTCTGTCAGGGATTACTACTTAACGAGCGCGCAGTGGGTGTCGCTGACAGAAGTATGCGTGGTGTGGCTCACTCGTATCCAGAACCTCTCCGTCGTGTCCGTATGCAAGAGCCCCATGTGGAACTGTCAGGAGGTACAATGCGCTATATATAAAAGAAAATCGTGTTAGTTACACTATTTATAACTCAAGAATGGCTGAATCGATTTGACTGAAAATTGGTGGGCAGGTAGCTTAGAACTAGGAGACGGACATAGGAACTTTTTTTTTTATCTAGTGTGCATTTTTTTTATTCCGCGCGTACGAAGTCGCAGGTAAAAACTAGTCTATCTATATATATAAAAGAAAGTTGTGTTAGTTACACTATTTATAACTCAAGAACGGCTGAATCGATTTGACTGAAAATTGGTGGGCAGGTAGCTTAGAACCAGGAAACGGACATAGGATAATTTTTACCCCTTTTTCTATTTTTTATTCCGCGCGGACGGAGTCCCGGGTAAAAGCTAGTTGTTAATATATCAGAACCCAATGTTCTGTTCAGCCTGTATCTAATGTTATTTTTTTATATAGATGACATATACAATGCTGTCAATTGTAACTGATGCAACTATCATGATATATGTGCAGGTGTACAGGATAACATCTGGCAGTGAGAGCTGGGTGGAGACCGCGCCAGCCCCGCTGTGGTCGGCTGGCGGCGGTGCGCTAGTGACACTGGCTCCAGTACGCGACGGGCCCGCCGGCCTCTTCCGACACGTGGTGCGCGCTGAACACAACGCGCACGGCCCCCGCGCGCTGCCCCTCACGCACGGCAGCTTTGATGTGGTGAAACTGCTCGCATGGGACCATACCAATCAGCACATGTGAGTTATATACAGCAGCGTTTAAATTGACGAAACATATTTTGTAATAAGTCAGCACTTGACAACTTAAAACATTATGTGTGTTGAGTTCAGAATTAAACTAACTACCAAAGAGGTGGCATACTGACCACGAAGACCTTTGCCTTTTTTAGATTAAGAAAAAGATAGATGAAAAATAGTAAGAGAATCGCACGGGAAATTTTAACAACGTGATGTAGTTATTAGAGTTTTATGAAATACTAGGTTTTACACGCGACTCCGTCCGCGCGGAATAAAAAAAAAATAGAAAACGGGGTAAAAATTATCCTATGTCCGTTTCCTGGTTCTAAGCTATCTGCCCACAAATTTTCAGTCAAATCGATTCAGCCGTTCTTGAGTTATAAATAGTGTAACTAACACGACTTTCTTTTATATATATAGATATAGATTGATCTAAATATGTATATAGTTTTAGTGTAAGGACTTAACAACGTAATAATACATTTTTTGGGCCGTCGTTCTGTTGTTCAATTTATACAATGTAATGTGTTCAGTGTGCAACATTTTTATAAAAAAGTTTCTTTAGTATAAGGTGTATAAAATACGAAAAATGTTGTGTTGTGATTTGCTCTCACAGTGCAGTTTAATGGCCATTTATTTATTCGAATTAATATCAGAGTCAAAATTGAGTAGTGTTAAACGCTCAGAGACTAATAGCCACTGAGACGTAAGGAATAAGTGTGGAGCTAATATGAAATTGTCGTGTGTGGCTATTACTTGCTCTTGCCTCATTTGTCGTGATTTAAAAAAATTGTGGAAGGTAATTGTTAAATACTGGAAACTTTTAACATAAAATAATGTCTCTAGAGAAGAGATTAAATGTGTACAATGTACAGAATTGTAGCAGACGTTACGTAATTTCTTTCTTTGTCATTGAATAATTCAGTAAATGGGCCATTGTTCACTTTATCATCAGACGGAATATTTAATAATATGGCGGCGCAGAGTACAAACGACATGAATTACGATGCTTAATGGAATGTAGCTCGTTTGTATTTTTGTTGAACTTAATTACTAGTATACCTAAATTGTTCTCAATAATACTTCAGAAAAAATTATATCTTACTAATATTATAAATGTGAAAGTTTAAATGGATGGATATTTGTTAGAAGGTATCTCCGGTACGGCTCTTGTGGAACGAAAATTGATGTTAAGTTTTTTTTTCTAAATTCCGCGCGGATATTGTCGGAGGCGACAGCTAGTATTTATATTTTTTATTACCTTGAATGGTTAACTATTAATGTATATTCAACACCCATTGACATTGTGACCAGTAGCACAACAGATTTCGATTTTTATGTAAAGATGTCCTTAGATTTTCGATCGCTTTGATCCCCTGAGTGTCCTACATATAAAGTTAATGCTATTTGTTGTTTTTTTTTAAATCATCTGTGACTCTTTTGTTACATAACAGTATGACATCGTGTTGACATATCCTAAGGTCTTGGTCTAAACCATAGAAATGTGACAGTTATTTCTTGTTTTAGCTATTACCTAGGCATACCGGAAGGCAAGGCAGGCCAGCAGCACCTGTACCGAGTGTCTGCGGAGGCACCTCGACCTGGCACACCTCAGAAGCTACCATACTGCGTCACTTGCAACTCGCAAGTACGACTATATTTTTTATGCTAACACGTTCACTGCCCTTACGATTCGTGTCGGAAAATGGTCACGCCAGGCCAGTTGGCGGCAATGAATGTGTTAATTATTATAAAAATTATGAAGTTAATTTAAGAGACTCATTTATTAATATACTAACAAAGTATTTTTATTTTATTTTATCAAAATATTTTTTATTGTAATTAAATCATATTATAGTAGGTAACTTAATATAATTTAATACATTAACTGCCAATACTTTCCACATTTAAGTGAAACTGCATGTGGTGCTGAACGTGTTAAATTAAACGTATGGGTGCAAGCAAAATGTTTGTCTTCAGCCATCTCCGTCCATCAACCTGGAGTACTACGGCAGCTTGGCATCATCTGGTGAGAGCCCCTGGGACGCTGATTGGGACGAGCTGCCCGCCACCTCGCCCACAAGCGCCAAGAAGAAGAAAAAGAAGTATCCAGGTAACAAATATAATATACCAATAAAACGTTCGCCACTTAAATAATTCCCAGAATTATATGTTTGTGTATCTGTCAACTGTGTAAACTGTTTGTTTTTTTTACTTTTAATTTCTTAGGAGAACCATCTTTTGTTCCACCTTCGTGTACTTGTCCTGATGAAGCTGGTTATCATGATTCTATAGATAA